>NC_044049.1:455825-650825 GCF_902167405.1 Gadus morhua
CATCGCTCAGGGCGGTGTGCTGCCCAACATCCAGGCCGTCCTTCTGCCCAAGAAGACCGAGAAGCCCGCGAAGAAATAGAATCAAAACCAGACTACTATTAACAAAAAGGCTCTTTTAAGAGCCACTCACATCTTAACTAAGCAGTATTTCCTGAAATCCAAAACCAGTGCTAGACATTAGGCCAGGGGTGCCCAACTTTTTTTGACCCAAGATCTACTTTTCAAGTCGCCAACCTCCCGAGATCTACCGGGGGGGGGGGGCACCTTCTCAACAATAATCAATAATCTTCCTCCCACTCGGGGTGAAAATGGTAGGTCTTAGCTCGTTTCCCCATAGCCATGCCAACGTTTAGGAATGCGTAACTACTGTTGACGGCTTTCAACTGCTGTTGACGGCGCATGCGCTACCGCGCGTGTATGTCCCGCGCAATTTTTATTTTATTTAAAAAAAAAGATTTTCGACGGTCTACTGGAAGACCGCCATCGACTGGTTGGGCACCCCTGCATTAGGCCCACTTTGCAAAAGCTTATTAATTCTCGCAGGCACCACATTCGCAAGATTTGAAGCAAACAATCGTTAGAGCATATTAAAGATTGATCTTCGTCCGCCAAATAGTTTTTATTTAAATCTCACGCATGTTTTATTAATAAAATTACCAATATATTTGGGTTAAAGAATTCATAACTAAAATTTATCGTCTGGATTTTGTTATGTCCTAATTGTAATTCTCATTCCCATTAAATTGAGCCATAATGTCTTCAGGTTGGTCACACATGTAGCCTAATTATTGTAAGTCACTTTGGGGAAAAGCGTCTGATAACTAAATGTATATAATTTGGGTAGCCAATTCATATTTCTGAATGAATAACGGGCATACGTATTGACCAAAATGTGCTACGGAACCAGAGCTGTTTAAAAAGGGGCGGTAACTGCACCCATCAAAAAATATCCCTCGAAATACGACGAGGGCAATGGGCGTGGTCTTTGTTGCTCCCGCCCATGGTCTCTCTCTGGTCCTCTGCGAGCCTTTATAAACACGGAGCGTTCACTCAGGGCTTCATTCTGCATCTACAAACAGCTCAGTCATGTCTGGTCGAGGAAAAGGAGGAAAAGGACTCGGGAAAGGAGGCGCCAAGCGTCACCGCAAAGTTCTCCGTGATAACATCCAGGGCATCACCAAGCCCGCTATCCGCCGTCTTGCCCGTCGTGGCGGTGTGAAGCGTATCTCCGGTCTGATCTACGAGGAGACCCGCGGTGTCCTCAAGGTGTTCCTGGAGAACGTGATCCGTGATGCCGTCACCTACACCGAGCACGCCAAGAGGAAGACCGTCACCGCCATGGATGTTGTCTACGCTCTGAAGAGGCAGGGACGCACCCTGTACGGCTTCGGCGGTTAAACCATCTTCTCCAACCCTAAACCCAAAGGCTCTTTTAAGAGCCACCCAAATCTATTTGATAGCGATTTTCCTTTCATCACAAAATATTGGATTGAAACCAATCACTGAAACGATTGTAAATAAGTGTGAGGTCGTTAAGCTAGATTAAATCAGTTTCAGTAAAATTCTAAATAAATTGCTATACACCCATATCCTGGTTCTACCAGACTCTCGCATTTCACTTCATTTGTACAGAGAGTCTGGACCTAATCAATTGACAAACGTTAACTCACTTGAAGGCGGGTGTCTGAAGTTTAAAATGATTGGATCTGCCCAGTGCCACTCTGGATCTGCCATAACCAATCGCTAACGTTTGGTTGTGACGTATGTCATGCGCCGGGAATCACGCGCAGGTTGTACACAAACCAAACACCTTCCGCATCTGCACGAAAATGTCCGTGAACGACAGCTGCAGGTTTTGTTCGTCGAATTTAATTTATCAGGGAAAAATTGCACATTGCAAATCAACTACCGACCTACAACAACAACTCAAACTGGTGTACGACTTTATCGTCATTGTTCTCAGACACGCCCTCTGTTCGCTGATTGGGGGCCGCTGTGGCGGCACCAGAAAACCAAATTACATACAGCAGGTCCAGACCAAGTACTGAAGGGAAATTCAAATTGAGCGGAAGTACTTAGGCGGGCGGAGCCAGGCTAATACACCCCCCCGCCCTAAAAATTTAAATAGACTTTATCTGCCATGCATCAAATTCTAAATTGTCCAGCTAATTGGTTTTCTTTGACTAAATTTGACAGTTTTCACTAAGGGTTACTGTTAAATAGACAATTTGGTTGTTGATTTAAGCATAACAGAACAGCCCTTTGTTGGAGAGGTCTTATCTCGTGTGTAGAGATGAGCCCAACCAAGACAGCGATAGTCGGTCACACAGGATTCTTTAGCTAACCCCTAAGAAATCTCCAGAAGGCTATTGGCTCCGGCGGAACATTCAGTCCTCCATTTTAGCCAATCATATAACCGGACGATCCAATGATGATTTGCATACGCCCCCTATAAATTCATCCGTCCATCACAATCTAGTACATACGCATCGAATCTCATCATGCCTGAAGTAGCAAAACCCGCGCCCAAGAAGGGCTCCAAGAAAGCAGTTTCCAAGGTCGCAGTTAAGGGCGGAAAGAAGCGCCGCAAGTCCAGGAAGGAGAGCTATGCCATCTACGTCTACAAGGTGCTGAAGCAGGTTCACCCCGACACCGGCATCTCCTCCAAGGCGATGGGGATCATGAACTCCTTCGTCAACGACATCTTCGAGCGTATCGCTGGTGAAGCCTCTCGCCTGGCTCACTACAACAAACGCCGCACCATCACCTCCAGGGAGATCCAGACCGCCGTCCGCCTGCTGCTCCCCGGTGAGCTGGCAAAGCACGCCGTGTCTGAGGGCACCAAGGCGGTGACCAAGTACACCAGCTCCAAGTAGACCTCACCCTTCAACCAAACAAACGGTTCTTTTAAGAACCACGCAATTCTGCCTAAATGGCCATTCCTAACAATTGGTTGTCTATGATCGTGTTGAGAAGAAGAGGCGCCCTTCAAAAGACTGACAAAATTGAGGTCTCTGAGAAGATTCAAATAAGTTTCTTGTAAGGATTTTACAATGACCATCTGAATTGTGATATTAGTTGCTCCATCGCATTGAGGATTGTAGCTGATATCTAAACATCATCAAAACAATGTTTTGCATGTTAATACTGTAGTTAGTACTATTATTCTAATGACGTGCCAAATGCTGCCTATCTGTAGAACACGTGCTGTCTAGTCCTAACGCATCACAAAGTTCCATCATGATTCGAAATGGTTGGAATCATCTGGGATAATGTGAGTACACAAGAAAATACAAAAATATAACGTATATCTAGGCCTTTTATAGATATCTGAATGCCAATATCGCACATATTAGGCCTTTAAATTGTGCATAGGTCGTCCATAACTGCGTCTGAAATGAATATTGTCATCGAAAACTTGCGGATATAGCCACAGTCAGCCAAACAAAAAAAAATGATGTCATCTCTGAAGGGAAGTGAATTAATCAGAATTTATTTTAAATAGACTTGATTTCTGTGATAATATTGACAGAAACCTGAAGGCTTTTTCCATATCAGAATGTCTTCTTTCCATCGTAAGAGCAGAGGCCTCTACAGATTCTCTTTTCTTCATCAGAAGTTCCCTTTCCTAAGGAGATGACCCAGAATTACTTGGAGGTAAGGTGGTTTGAATTCTAAAAATGCTTTGGAAAGGAGCCTCAATGCATCCTTTAACCCTCCTTTAGAATAGGTTACTTCCGACCAACCTTTACGAAAGGAAAGGAGAGATTGTTATCCAATAATCCTTTTCGGCAGCAATATTTAAAGCAACAGGCTGCCGACGAAGCACCTTTTCATCTTTCCTTGACCCGATGAAGTTTTCCGTGAAGGTTAAGGAAAGGAGGCATAAAGGTTAGGAGATTTGATTATTCGTAGAGGCCCCAGGAGTGTCATTATGACTGCTTGAATCTTTGGAACAACGTAAGGCCTCGGCAAATGTGGAAATCAGTGGCTCTTTCGAATCCATTAAGACGTCCATTCAACAGATATAGTATTTACAGTAGCCTACAGCATAGGGTTTGAGATAGTAGGCCTACAGGTGCATTGAAAAGTAGGTCTAACCCTCAGAAAAGGATCAGGAAGGGGAAGGATTAACAGGATCCGCGTTTGTTATTATAGTAAGAAATGGACAGAATAGCAAAAAATTTCACTCAGGTCCAAGTATTAATTCAAAGCTTAAATAACTCGACCCACGTTACCAATTGGGTTGTGTACTAACATGGGAGGGTCTTTTCTTCCACGACGTTGTTGAGTAAGATGGCAAAAGTGTGTGAGTTACATTCACATTATTCGATTTATTCTATATGTATCTATGCTGTAGTTGGCACGGTATAAACTGGAATTGGTTCTGTGTATAGGAAATGGAATATTGACTTATTTCTGTAATTTTGTCAAATATTTGAAAGCAATCGATGCGACAAATATTTATTTTAATAACCAAATATGCCCACAATTATTTATCCGAACTATTTTGCTAATAACCATATGTCCTTAAAGTATAATATTTTAAAACATTCAAACCTGAACTAAAAACAAACCATAAAGTAAAGGTCTCACATGCTCTTGTGTTCACCAGCTTCAGAATACGCATCTTTAATCTAAAGTACAGGCATGGGTACAAGTTTCTCTCTTTCGAATGTTCCTCGGTTTGTGCGTCATATTAAAAATCCTTGTCCGCATCATTAGATATATTTAGGCATTGTTGAAAACAAATCAGATTAAAAAGATGCATACCAAACAATGTCACATGGAAAGTTCGTTTTTTTAGATACATGCTTTACATATTTTGCACCTGCGACTCCACAGGGTTCAAATATAACAACGCTTTTTTAAGTTTGTTCACGAGACGGGTCAAATAATTCCATCGTGTGTGAATTACATCTGGATGATACGAGGGAGGAAACACAAACGAGACGTCTTGGACCCTCACAGAAAAACATTTCATGGAATGAGTCTGTACGGTTCTCATTGTGTGTATAAGGACAGCCCACATTCATCTGTTCGAAACTCTTGTTCCTGAACCGTACGAGTAGCCTAGATCATGGAAGTCGCTCCTGCTGTTGCTGCTCCTGCGCCTGCTGTCGCGGCACCGGTGAAAGCAAATAAGAAGAAGACGGCAGCACCTAAGCCGAGGAATGTTGGACCCAGTGTGAGCGACCTCATCGTCAAAGCCGTGTCCGCCTCCAAAGAGCGCAGCGGAGTTTCTCTGCCGGCGCTTAAGAAACTCTTGGCCGCCGACGGCTACGACGTGGAGAAGAAAAACTCCCGTGTCAAGACCGCCTTGAAGAATCTGTTGGAAAAGGGAACCCTGGTCCATACCAAGGGCAACGGAGCTTCTGGTTCTTTTAAGATCAGCAAAGAGGAAAAGAAGCCATTAACTAAGCCTGCTGCCCCTAAAGCTAAGAAGAACGCTGCCAAGAAGCCCGCCGCCGTCGAGAAGTCTCCCCAAAAGGTGAAGACACCACGGAGTGTTACCCCCAAGAAGGCCCAAAAGCCCGCTGCGGCCAAAAAGTCCCCGATCAAGAAAAGCCCCAAGAAGGTTGTAGCCAAGACTCTAAAGAAGGCGCCCAAGCCTGTCGTTAAGAAATCTCCCGCAAAGAAATCCCCGGGGAAGAAGGCATCTAAGCCCAAAGCCGTCAAGAAGACGGCCCCAAAGAAGAAGTAATCTCTAGTTTTTGTTGAAAAACCCAAAGGCTCTTTTAAGAGCCAACCACACTACCTTAAGAGCCTATTTTCTTGTGTATTTATGCATTGGCAAACCATGATGTGAGCCATTAATTATAGAGCCGTTTATCGTGGGAAAATACATTATAGCGTGATAATGTTAGATGAAACTAATTATTCCTTATTCTAGTGGGCGGAGTCACGGTGACCAGATCTTCAAGATCTGATCAGATTAATTATAGATCAGATCAATGTAAACACGAAATATAATGGCCTATGTTTATGTATGCACGTAGCCGAACAGGAAGTGGATAACGCTGTTTCAATGTAAACATACCAGCACTTTCAGCCGCTCCTGACATATTCGGATAGTCATTTCACTGCTATTATTCAGTAAAGCAAGTGAACAAATGGAATGTTTTTCTTATTTAATATGCTTTTGAAGAGCGTATCCTCCTCCACCCTGCAGTAATTTAGGTAGATATTGTAGCTAAACTCACTATAAAGTTAGGATGGCTAGCCTAACAAATTGACAGTCATTTGTTTCATTTAATTTGTGATGTGCACGTCATGTACTCTTTCCAACTTTATTCCGGAAGGGGCCGTTTGATGATTTAACGTTCTCATTTCAAATGTAAAAAGCGGGAAACTATTAACTTGCTGATGAGCACACGAGCTGGGCGTGTGAGGAAATAAACTGGACCAATCAGCGTGCGGTGGTTGTCCGGGGCCAGCTATATAATCTATTGCTCTACCTCACTTAACCATGATCAGTCTCAGAAGCCTAAGCTGAAATGGCAAGAACCAAGCAGACCGCTCGTAAGTCCACCGGTGGCAAAGCCCCCAGGAAGCAGCTCGCCACTAAGGCTGCCCGAAAGAGCGCCCCGGCCACCGGCGGCGTGAAGAAGCCCCATCGTTACAGGCCCGGGACCGTGGCCTTGAGGGAGATCCGTAGGTACCAGAAGTCCACCGAGCTGCTGATCCGCAAACTGCCCTTCCAGCGCCTGGTGAGGGAGATCGCTCAGGACTTCAAGACCGACCTGCGCTTCCAGAGCTCCGCCGTCATGGCTCTTCAGGAGGCCAGCGAGGCTTACCTGGTTGGTCTGTTCGAGGACACCAACCTGTGCGCCATCCACGCCAAGAGGGTCACCATCATGCCCAAAGACATCCAGTTGGCCCGCCGTATCCGCGGAGAACGTGCTTAAATCAACGATTGTCCCAAACAAAGGCTCTTTTTAGAGCCACCCAAGTATCTTTAAGAGATTTAAATCCGACCTTTTTACAATCTTAACTTAATCGTTAAATCCCGCCGGCAGGAAAGTTTTAGTTGCACCACCCCTACCCCCAACATGCTGGGTAAATTTTCGGCATCATTCGGTTGAGTTATAGTCATGTCATACACCGTTTAAAGCTTAGAATGTCATCGAATGTCCATCCATTCGGTGAAATAAATATGTTAAGCGAATATAGATAAAAAAATCTAGTGTCTTGGGTCAAAATAGCCCCCCTCACCCTCCACCTCCCGTGGTGCATTCTAACTATATCGTCGTTGTGGATATCCTTATCAATGAGTTGATACTTCATGTTGGGTCTTGAAATGTTCATAAGAGTCCACAAAAATCGAATATCAATATTATTTTAGTCTAATCACATTGTGTATATGCACAAGCCATCTTATACAAAGCAGACTAAAAATAAACCGAAACGCTGCAATGTTTTTTTTGGTAGAAAACTGCGATTTAGGGTTTGAATTCCGCTATTGTCTGATTCATGGAATCCACTGTTTTCGCCAGGGTCTCACGGTGAAATAGAGCCCTCACACATGTCTTTAAAACCAATACTTCCTTGTTTACAAGCCTTACAAGCCAATGAGGCGATCATTATCAAAACGGGGCATGTATACTTTGATTGATAGCTACACCAGCAGACAGCAAGGGTCGGGGACGGGCCTTAGATATCCTAATAGCTAATGAAAATACCTTTCTGACACAAGCGTGGTTGAGAAAGAAATGCGCAAGGGGTGTGCAACTAGCAGGCTCTTCCCCAGGGTGCGAGTGTGAAGCAAGTGGTTGATTTGCACGCTCGTGTGTGGTTTTATTTTTATTTACTTTTGTGAGTTTGGTTTTATGAGCATTTTGAAAGATGCCTAAACGCCCGGAGAATAAAGGAGGGGGAGGGAGGGAATCATGCAAATAGTTATTTTTACATTGTTATTGTGATTTTACTTATCTTTGTTTATTTGTACGTAGTTATTTATAGTATTTTTACTATTTCAGTTTTGGTGTATATACCATTGCAGTTATCACTTTTTAGGTAAAAGTAATAGCCAAAACACTTTTTTTTTTAGCTTTTTGTTGTCAAAATTGCATAGGCGGAATAGCCTATGCAATTGATTTCTGTGTGATTATACCTGTCTCATTACATATCAGAACATCTGGTATGCTATCTAAATGGTTCACAAGAAAGCCCAGGGGGTAACCTTTCATTTGAGACCAAGATTATGCTTCTACATGTTTGGGTTCACTTTTGTTTACAGTATACATTTTGGGTAGCCAAAGGTCTTTTTTGGATTCTCCAAAAGGACCCTGACCAGAACGAATGGACATATCATTACATAAAAGGAGCTGGGGACTTCATCTTTTAGGCTTTGTTGATCTGCTTTTACACACAGCATCAAAAGACCTGGGGCTAGGGCTCAGTAGTGTTTGCAAGGGATATGGGGTTATCCAGGGTACTACAATCAGCTTGGTTTTGGAGTTGTGTGTAACCGGCCGGGAGGAAAAACAATATTGTAGCCTTCCCAGCACTGTGGCAGTACATGATACAGTTATTCTGATAATGTCATAAAGTCCTACACGTTCTCAGCTTTCCAAAGAGACCAAGCATGTGATTAGAGGTCATACTATGAAGGAGCAGTGCTCTCTAGAGTAGGCGCAGTGCAAAAACAAAAAGAAAGTGGTTAAATGACATGCCTTCCACCTAGGTCAGTAGCCATGGCTGTTGAGTGTCAAAGTGCAGGTAGTTTTTAGGTCAGTGGTCACATTTCTCCACACCAGGAATACACAAACAAACTGCCATTTTATTACGCAATTCAGTTGGAATCGTTCCATCAGTAGGCCTACATAAATGCAATGGATGTTCTTCTGATCAAAAATAATTGTTTCCTGAACCATGCGCTTTAACTTGTCATCATGGAGTTCAAAAGTTGATCATGACTACATGATCATATACGTTAAATGTAGACATTTATGTATTTGACCTCAACCCCCTGCTAAATCCCTATTCAGTAGAAATACAGGGGACCAAAGGTGAATCGTCTTTGCCTCACCCTTACTAGATTATCACTGAAATATTATGCCATTTATTTAGTTACTTAATTTGCTGTCGTAAACTCTAGAAACAATATTTATATTATAAATCCTTTCTAAACTGATACAATTGTATAGACTACTATGTGGATGATCATATAAAAAAAATGACGACGTTCAAAATATTAATATTAATAACTATTTAGTGTTTTGGAGTTCTGATAACTACTATTTATGTTGTACTCGCTCTTCTTTTCAATAGGTGATTCGTCTTTAGGTCAAGGCGCCAATTCTCGCACCAATTCGGGATGAATGATTGGTCCGTTCTTATCAAGTTTGAGCTGGCCAATAAGCAGAGACCTGAGGGCATATATAGGGTGCCGCGCTATTCTAGGAGACATCCTTCTTTTTAAATAACGAAAGAGTCATGTCTGGAAGAGGTAAAACCGGAGGCAAAGCCAGGGCGAAGGCCAAGACCCGCTCATCCCGTGCCGGACTCCAGTTCCCCGTCGGCCGTGTGCACAGACTCCTCCGTAAGGGAAACTATGCTCACCGCATTGGTGCCGGAGCGCCCGTCTACATGGCGGCGGTTCTCGAGTATTTGACCGCTGAAATCCTGGAGTTGGCTGGAAACGCGGCCCGCGACAACAAGAAGTCCCGCATCATCCCCCGCCATCTGCAGCTGGCCGTCCGCAACGACGAGGAGCTCAACAAACTCCTAGGCGGAGTGACC
The DNA here is from genome assembly GCF_902167405.1 of Gadus morhua. NCBI lineage: Eukaryota > Metazoa > Chordata > Actinopteri > Gadiformes > Gadidae > Gadus > Gadus morhua. Next base: position 465,570 of record NC_044049.1, read on the forward strand.
ATCGCTCAAGGCGGAGTGCTGCCCAACATCCAGGCCGTCCTTCTGCCCAAGAAGACCGAGAAGCCCACCAAGAAGTAGAATCAGAACCAGACTACTATTAACACAAAGGCTCTTTTAAGAGCCACCTAAATATTGAATAAGAGCCTCTTCTCCCAGGGACGCGGGAAGTCAGTCCGAGGGGGGGTGCGGAGAGAGCCTATAAAATGACGTCATAATAAATGCTGCGGAACATCCATTGTTTACAGAGACGAGAACACGGGTGACGTAACATTCAGGGCTCCGCTCCTGATAAACACTCTACTGGTGTGTAAAAAAAGATCTGCCAACTAGCCACTGTTATTCACATGCGTTAGCAAGTAAAAAATGTGGAAATTAGAGCCAACTCGGCCGTGCTGAATTTCACACACTAACAACATGCCGACAAGCTGTTGCGGTCCGGGATTATACACAGCGTTATAACAAGGATTCAGGAGGTTATTTCTAAAGGTTTACAAAGGAAAGTGACAATAAAAGAAAGCCTTCAATTTCACCCTGAGTTACGAGTTGTCTGATATGAGGAAAGTGACGGTTTCTCCGTCAAGTGTACGGAGAAATCAAGTTTGAGCTGGCCAATAAGCAGAGACCTTGGCCAGCTCAAACTCCGTCAAGTCTTTGCTCTTTTTTTGCCAACCAGTTTACTTGCGGGATTCCAGAATCAAAACGATAACATTCAACGTGTCTATGGCAGCAACATTTGACACCATTTAGAATGTTCACTACAACAGATGTTGGAACACCAACATGCTAAGGTAAAATCAGCATAGTACCATATTAAGCTATGGACAGTTCTGCGTTGTGCGTCATAGCCTGTCGTTTTAATCAAATGAAACATGAGGGGTGACGCTGTTGTTTTTTATTGGTCGTAATGAAAGAAAACATATGGGGTAACACTGTTGCTTTTTATTGGTCGTCATGAAAAAAGCAAAAAGGGTAACACTTGTTTTTTATTGGTCGTCATGAAAAAAAACAAAAGGGGTAACACTGTTGTTTTTTATTGGTCGTCATGAAAAAAAACATAAAGGGTAACACTGTTGCCTTTTTGTCAAATAAAATATAAGGTGTATCACTGTCGTTTTTTATTGGTCGTCATGAAAAAAAACATAAGGGAAATAATAGAAATACACACATACATTTTAATGTCATGTATATCCTCTTTATTGATGATTGATTATTGTGTATTGTCATCGCCTCAGTAGTCATATATAACCTCAGACCTAATAAAATTACAAATCTCATTGGGTAGTGGAGAGAGCTGTGAGCTAACCCCCTGGTGACCGGGGTTCAAGTCCGGTTGATGTCCACTGTTGGAAGACTCTTATCTCTATTTCATGCAAATTATAAAGTCAAGTATAACCATTGTGATGAATTTAGTCAGTGTCTTGATGGTCCATTGATAAGTTCCGAGGTCAACACTCTGAACAGGTGAGGTTCGGAACCCTGAAAAAACGTTGACAGGGGTACGACTGTCGTTATTGGTCAACATGAAAAAAACATAAGGGGTAACACTGTCGATTTTTATCAATTAAAACATAGGGGGTGACACTGTCTTTTTTCACAAATGAAACATGAGGGGTGACACTGTCGTTTTTCTTTGGTCGTCATGAAAAAAACATAAGGGGTAACACTGTTGTTTTTTATTGGTCGTCATGAAAAAAAACCTAAGGGGTAACACTGTTGTTTTTTATTTGTCGTCATGAAAAAAAACACAAGGGGTAACACTGTGGTTTTTTATTGGTCGTCATGAAAAAAAACACTGTCGTTTTTATCAAATGAAACATGAGGTGTAACACTGTCGTTTTTATCAAATGAAACATGTGGGGTAACACTGTCCTTTTTTATCGGTCGTCATGAAAAAAACATAAGGGGTAACACTGTCGATTTTTATCAATTAAAACATAGGGGGTAACACTGTCGTTTTTATCAAATTAAACATGAGGGGTGACACTGTCGTTTTTCTTTGGTCGTCATGAAAAAAAACATAAGGGGTAACACTGTTGTTTTTTATTGGTCGTCATGAAAAAAACATAAGGGGTAACACTGTTGTTTTTTATTGGTCGTCATGAAAAAAACTTAAGGGGTAACACTGTTGTTTTTTTATTGGTCGTCATGAATAAAACATGAGGGGTAACACTGTTGTTTTTTATTGGTTGTCATGAAAAAATACATAAGGGGTAACACTGTTGTTTTTTATTGGTCGTCATGAAAAAAAACATAAGGGGTAACACTGTGGTTTTTTATTGGTCGTCATGAAAAAAAACACAAGGGGTAACTCTGTCGTTTTTATCAAATGAAACATATGGGGTAACGCTGTCCTTTTTTATCGGTCGTCATGAAAAAAACATAAGGGGTAACACTGTCGATATTTATCCATTAAAACATAGGGGGTAACACTGTCGTTTTTCACAAATGAAACATGAGGGGTAACACTGTTGTTTTTTATTGGTCGTCATGAAAAAAAACACAAGGGGTAACACTGTCGTTTTTATCAAATGAAACATATGGGGTAACGCTGTCCTTTTTTATCGGTCGTCATGAAAAAAACATAAGGGGTAACACTGTCGATATTTATCCATTAAAACATAGGGGGTAACACTGTCGTTTTTATCAAATTAAACATGAGGGGTGACACTGTCGTTTTTCTTTGGTCGTCATGAAAAAAAACATAAGGGGTAACACTGTTGTTTTTTATTGGTCGTCATGAAAAAAACTTAAGGGGTAACACTGTTGTTTTTTTATTGGTCGTCATGAATAAAACATGAGGGGTAACACTGTTGTTTTTTATTGGTTGTCATGAAAAAATACATAAGGGGTAACACTGTTGTTTTTTATTGGTCGTCATGAAAAAAAACATAAGGGGTAACACTGTGGTTTTTTATTGGTCGTCATGAAAAAAAACACAAGGGGTAACTCTGTCGTTTTTATCAAATGAAACATGAGGTGTAACACTGTCGTATTTATCAAATGAAACATATGGGGTAACACTGTCCTTTTTTATCGGTCGTCATGAAAAAAACATATGGGGTAACACTGTCGATTTTTATCAATTAAAACATGGGGGGTAACACTGTCTTTTTTCACAAATGAAACATGAGGGGTGACACTGTCGTTTTTCTTTGGTCGTCATGAAAAAAACATAAGCAGTAACACTGTTGTTATTTATTGGTCGTCATGAAAAAAAACATAAGGGGTAACACTGTTGTTTCTTATTGGTCGTCTTAAAAAAACACATAAGGGGTAACACTTTGGTTTTTTATCGGTCGTCATGAAAAAAAACACAAGGGTTAACTCTGTCGTTTTTATCAAATGAAACATATGGGGCAACACTGTCCTTTTTTATCGGTCGTCATGAAAAAAACATAATGGGTAACACTGTCGATATTTATCCATTAAAACATAGGGGGTAACACTGTAGTTTTTATCAAATTAAACATGAGGGGTGACACTGTCGTTTTTCTTTGGTCGTCATGAAAAAAAACATAAGGGGTAACACTGTTGTTTTTTATAGGTCGTCATGAAAAAAACTTATGGGGTAACGTTGTTGTTTTTTATTGGTCGTCATGAAAAAAAACATGAGGGGTAACACTGTTGTTTTTTATTGGTCGTCATGAAAAAAAACATAAGGGGTAACACTGTGGTTTTTTATTGGTCGTCATGAAAAAAAACACAAGGGGTAACTCTGTCGTTTTTATCAAATGAAACATGAGGTGTAACACTGTCGTATTTATCAAATGAAACATATGGGGTAACACTGTCCTTTTTTATCGGTCGTCATGAAAAAAACATAAGGGGTAACACTGTCGATTTTTATCAATTAAAACATGGGGGGTAACACTGTCTTTTTTCACAAATGAAACATGAGGGGTGACACTGTCGTTTTTCTTTGGTCGTCATGAAAAAAACATAAGCAGTAACACTGTTGTTATTTATTGGTCGTCATGAAAAAAAACATAAGGGGTAACACTGTTGTTTCTTATTGGTCGTCTTAAAAAAACACATAAGGGGTAACACTTTGGTTTTTTATTGGTCGTCATCGTCATGAAAAAAAACACAAGGGGTAACTCTGTCGTTTTTATCAAATGAAACATATGGGGCAACACTGTCCTTTTTTATCGGTCGTCATGAAAAAAACATAAGGGGTAACACTGTCGATATTTATCCATTAAAACATAGGGGGTAACACTGTAGTTTTTATCAAATTAAACATGAGGGGTGACACTGTCGTTTTTCTTTGGTCGTCATGAAAAAAAACATAAGGGGTAACACTGTTGTTTTTTATAGGTCGTCATGAAAAAAACTTAAGGGGTAACACTGTTGTTTTTCTTTGGTCGTCATGAAAAAAACTTATGGGGTAACGTTGTTGTTTTTTATTGGTCGTCATGAAAAAAAACATGAGGGGTAACACTGTTGTTGTTTTTTTGGTCGTCATGAATAAAACATAAGGGGTAACACTGTTGTTTTTTATTGGTTGTCATGAAAAAATACATAAGGGGTAACACTGTTGTTTTTTATTGGTCGTCATGAAAAAAAACATAAGGGGTAACACTGGTTTTTTATTGGTCGTCATGAAAAAAAACATAAGGGGTAACACTGTCGATATTTATCAAATCAAACATAGGGGGTAACATTGTGGTTTTTCTTTGGTCGTCATGAAAAAAAACACAAGGGGTAACACTGTCGTTTTTATCAAATGAAACATGAGGTGTAACACCGTCGTTTTTATCAAATGAAACATAAGGGGTAACACTGTCCTTTTTTATCGGTCTTCATGAAAAAAACATAAGGGGTAACACTGTCGATATTTATCGATTAAAACATAGGGGGTAACACTGTCTCGTTTTTATCAAATGAAACATGAGGGGTGACACTGTCGTTTTTCTTTGGTCGTCATGAAAAAAACTTAAGGGGTAACACTGTCGATATTTATCCATTAAAACATAGGGGGTAACACTGTCGTTTTTATCAAATGAAACATGAGGGGTGACACTGTCGTTTTTCTTTGGTCGTCATGAAAAAAACTTAAGGGGTAACACTTGTTTTTTATTGGTCGTCGTGAAAAAAAAAAACTGCACCATGTTGGAAAAGACCCACAGCACAAGTGGAACCAAGGAAAGTTTCCAGCAAAAGGCTCTGTTTGTTCCTACTGCCACAAACCCAACCACTGGGTGGCAGTGTGCCACAAGCGTGCAGTAAACACTGTAGTATTGACTCGGACCAAGACTCAACAGATGATGAGGGAATGCTGAGCATAAATATGATGTAGCCCGAAGACCCCACTGTTGATAAATGGGTGGTCAAATTGGAAATTCTGTCTAAAGAAGTGAAATTCAGAATTGATACAGGCGCAAAGTGTAACACATTGACTCTAAATAGCTACCAGTTTCTTGCCCACACAGGTGAGTTGCAGCGCTCTGAGACAGTGCTCCGCTCATACTCCAATCACCGGCTGAAGCCTGTAGCTGCTGTTAATCTACAAGTCAAGTCAAAAAAGTGTAAAGAGACCATAGTGTTTGAAATTTTGAACATTGCTCAAGAGAATGTGCTCAGTGGCGCTTTAGCTGAAGCGTTGGTGCTGATTGGGCGCCTTGACTTACTGGAGAGTGATGCAGAGAGGCGCTACACACGAAACCCTGACAATACTGAAACACAGCGTGTTCCTGCTGGACTTCTTGAGTTCCCAGAGCTGACGCGCACCACTGGAACCATGCCAGGTAAATACACCATAAAGCTTGAACCAGGTGCAAAAGGTGTAGTTCATCCTGTACGGAGGCAACCAGCCGCTCTCAGAGGCAAGATACTAGAGAAACTGCATGAAAAAGAAGAAGGTGGCTACATTCCCAAAGTTGAGCCGCCTACTGAGTGGGTGAGTTCCATGGTCGCCGTAGTAAAAAATGGCAAGGTGAGAATCTGCATAGACCCAAGTGACCTAAATAAAGTCATAAAGAGAGAACATCACCCCATGCGAACCGTAGAGGAGGTTGTCTCAAAGATACCAGGTGCTACAGTCTTCTCAGTCCTAGATGCAAAATCAGGATTTCTGCAGATAGAGTTGGATGAATCATCGTCCTTCCTCACCACCTTCAATACACCAATAGGTCGATTTAGATGGCTTAGACTCCCCTTTGGTATAAAATGCGTGCCTGAAATCTACCAACGCATCATGGACCAGATGCTCGTGGGCATTGAAGGAGCTGTAAGCGTGATGGACGACATCCTTATAGCTGCCCCCATAGTGCAGGAAAACGATGCAATTCTGCGCAGAGTGGTCGAGAAAGCTACGAGCTACAACCTGAAGCTTAACTTCAATAAATGCCACATACGCCAGCCTTCTGTGCCATACGTGGGACACCTGATAACAGCTGATGGTCTGAAGCCTGACCCAGCGAAAGTGGAAGCTGTTCAGGGCATGTCGCCACCATTGGATAAAGAAGGTGTCCAACGCTTCTTGGGCTTCGTTACTTACCTGTCGAAGTTCATCCCTAACCTCAGTGAAGTGGATGCGCCGCTGCGCCAGCTCCTAAAGAGAGATGTGGAGTTTGCATGGCAGCCAGCTCAGCAACAGGCGTTTGACAAACTAAAAGAGCTGTGCACACATCCCCCAGTGCTGAAGTATTTTGATCCTGCAAAGCCTGTTGTGATATTCTGTGATGCCAGCAGCAGCGGACTAGGAGCGGTCCTGCTGCAAGTGGATCAGCCCATCGCTTTCTCCTCAAGGTCACTCACTGACGCAGAGACGGGCTATGTGCAAATTGAAAAAGAGACACTCTCCATTGTCCATGCCTGCACTAAGTTCCACAATTACATATTTGGAACACATGTCACAGTGTACAACGATCACAAACCTCTCGAAGACATCTACAAGAAATCCCTGTTGTCTACACCCATGCGGATTCAGAGAATGCTTCTTCGCTTGCAGTGGTATGATCTCACTGTAAAGTATAGAAGAGGAAAAGACATGGAGCTCCCGGACACACTGTCCAGAGCACAGCTATCGGAGAACACACCAGAGATGGATGGCTTAGAGTGCATCTCCATGCTGAACTTTGTCTCTGTCAGTGATCAGAAATATAGAGAACTACAAGTACGCACAAAAGAAGAGCTCAGCTGTCTCCAACAGATTATTCAGTGTGGCTGGCCAGAGCACAGGCGTGAGGTGCCTGTTCAGATTCAGCCATATTGGGACTCGAGGAGCCAGCTCGCGTTGTCCGATGGACTCATCTTCAAGGGACTCCGAATAGTAGTACCCCCCACCATGCGTGAGCACATGCTGAGGCTCATATACCAATCACACCTGGGAATAGTGAAAAGGAAACAGCGAGCTCGTGAAGCCCTCTACTGGCCAGGTATGAGTGCACAAATTGAAGAAGTAGTCAGAAACTGCAGTTTGCGTGCAAATTTTCAAAATAAACTGCCCAGACAACCGCTCAAACCAACGGAAACACCCTTTGAGAAGGTAGCATCAGACCTCTTTGAATTAGAAGGGAAACAGTACATACTGCTTGTGACTACTACTCAAAGTTCCTTGAAGTGGACCGATTGAGAGACACGCGCAGTCGCACTGTCATAGACACACTTAAGGCGCAGTTTGGAAGGCACGGCATCCCTGCAACGATGAGGACGACAATGGCCCACAATACTCCTCAGAGGAGTTTAAAGACTTTTGCAAGAGTTACAGCATCCTACACGTCACGTCTTCCCCACACACGCCACACTCAAATGGTGAAGCGGAGCGTGCCGTGCAAACTGTGAAGAGGCTCTGGAACAAGGCACCAGACAAACATCTTGCACTACTGGATTACAGGACTACTCCCCTCGAGTCGGTAGGCCTTTCACCAGCTCAACTGCTCATGGGAAGGAGGCCACGCAACGGCAATGGCACGTGAGCTCCTTGCACCAACGGCCTATGACCCAATGAAAGTCAAGCGTCTGCTAGATCAGACTAAGGACAATCAAAGGTGCTATTATGACGGCAAGAGAGCAGGCAAACCTCATGGTTTCCAGCGGTTGTAGTCAGACAGCACAGTGCTCCGCGATCCTATATCGTTGACAGTGGAAACAAGGAGTACCGCCGCAACAGCCAACATCTTCGCACAAGCACTCCAGCCGCCAACCGTCCACGCCCCTGGATACGTAATGAGTTATGGACTGAGCCGCCAGAGCAGACAGCTGAAAAGGAACTGACAGCTGAAAAGGAACAGCTGTCTCCTACCCCATCTGAACAGCCTCGCTCGCCTCCCAGAGAACCCTTGAGCCATGCTCAGGCCCGGGCAGGTGAACTGTACATCACCAGGCGAGGCAGAGCGGTCAAGCCGCCCGACAGACTGACTTTATGAGTTGTGTGCATGAAGTTAGTTAGGGACAAGGTGTGGTAAAGACACCTATGGAAGTGAAGTGCTGGTAACCTCTCCTTCCCAGTTAGCCTGATCAAAAGTTCAAAGCATTAACTTAGTTAAGTTAGTGTGATCAGCAAGTTAGTGTGATCAGATTTAAAGTTAAAGAGTTTGTTACTTTGTTTACTTAAGTCAAATGGATGTCAAGGTTAATTTGACATGAAGTCAGGACATTTTAGCTGCTAACATGTTTCTCACTTGTTCCTAGATTGTATGCCTTTTCTTTGAAAATAAGGGAGATGTAATGTATTGTTTGATTTACTCCCATGACTACGGTCTGTTCTGTCCCGCCTGGGTACGCGTAGTGCCGTTGGTACGCATGCGCAGTTTAATAAATCTACTGTCAACTCCAAGACTAAAGCGTATCTGTTGACCAGAGTATCTAACAGCGTCTTTATTTCAGAAGAATGTCAATTTTAAAAGCAAATTTGCATTCTGGGTGAAATAGCAATAATTTAAAAGAAATTAGTCGGGCTATGTTCACGATACGATTCCTTTCTATGAAAGTCGACTTCACGACCCAAGCACTGGGCGGGGTCCGTACTAGAGCTCCCGCCCATCGTCTCTCTCAGGTCCTCTGCGAGCCTTTATAAAGTCGGGGTGTCCGTCTAGACTTCACATTGCTTCTACTGTCTAGTCAATCATGTCTGGTCGAGGAAAAGGAGGAAAAGGACTCGGGAAAGGAGGCGCCAAGCGTCACCGTAAAGTTCTCCGTGATAACATCCAGGGCATCACCAAGCCCGCTATCCGCCGTCTTGCCCGTCGTGGCGGTGTGAAGCGTATCTCCGGTCTGATCTACGAGGAGACCCGCGGTGTCCTCAAGGTGTTCCTGGAGAACGTGATCCGTGATGCCGTCACCTACACCGAGCACGCCAAGAGGAAGACCGTCACCGCCATGGATGTTGTCTACGCTCTGAAGAGGCAGGGACGCACCCTGTACGGCTTCGGCGGTTAAACCCTCTCCTCCAACCCTAAACCCAAAGGCTCTTTTAAGAGCCACCTAAATACTTGTTGAAGAATTACTCCTACCAATAATGAATGTATATTTGCAATGAAGAATAAGCTGAACATTTTTACACGTTTGATGACAATGTTCAATATCTGCCACACATGAAAACTAAACCTTTTTTCTAATTGGCTATTAAGGGTCAAGTTCTGTCACCAAGTTGGCCTGCTCAACATTATCTCGTGATTCCCCCTTGGCCGCAAATACTAATGACGGTCAATGATTGACACTTAAGCTAAAGAAAATGTAAAACCGCAATCAGATGTATTTTAGCTGTCTTGCGTAGGATGTAGCTTAGATGGAGAAAGTATACCCTATTGAAATGAAGCACTACCTTAAAAACGTCAATCCATTTTTCCATTAAATATATTTAACTCATACTTATTCCCTATCAATTTATTTTAGAGCTATATAATTTTCATAGCCGTATTTATTTGATTATTGAATCAAATGGCATTCCATGATAATAGCTTATAGCATTGACTCTAGCCTATTTAAATCTTTATGCTATATGATTAATGTTATGTCATGATTCATCCATTCTGGCTTTCCTTCTGGATCGTTACATTCTATTGAAAGGCGCTTAATTTCGAGCGTGGGTTGACCAAATAATTTAACGTAACTTGGGATCATTCGATAGATAATTTAATAAATATATCAAAATATATTTAATGCACCTGCCAATATCGACTCAGTTTGGGTTCAATCTAGCCAACATTATTTGTTCATAAAATAGAGTTGAGTAGCCTATTCAAATCCATTTGATCCAGGATGTAAAAGATGATGTGTAATTGGAGACAATAAACGGCAAAAAGCGACTAACGTTCGATACAAACGCAATTTTTCAAACGCAATGGACGAATGTTCCGTACAAACGCATTTTACTCTGCAAAATGTCCAAATGTATTTGAAGTAATCGAATAAATATCATGTAGACTATTTAAATCCATACAGATGTATGTTTCTGATTGTTGCAGCAGCTATAGGCAAGCCTTCTGACGAGTGTGTTTAACAGCAACTAAATACGTTAATTGTATCAGAACAACAGAGACTCAGGACATGTTGATCACTGTCAACCGTTGGTCTGAAGTCTTGGTCATTTGAAAAAGAACTTTCCGCATTATGAAAGACTTAATGTATTATTAAAAACAAATCTCAACGAAACCTAAGTGACCATCATCAGGTCACGTCGCAATCTAAGCGTTATTGTAAATAATTGTCGACATCATTGGTACATAAAACGAGGTACGGTTGGAATTTAGCATTTCTTCTTGTAATTTATTAACTACACGTGTCAAATACTGACATCACATTGGAATTTTATGCTGGTAAAGTTAAGGAGGAAACACAAACGAGACGATCATTCCCACCCTGGAGTAATTTTTCAATGGTTGAGTCTGTACGGTTCTCATCGTCTGTATAAGGACAGCCCACAGACCGGCTTTACTCACATCTGATACAGAACCTCCGAGAACATGTCTGAAGTAGCCCCTGCACCCGCTGTTGCCGCCTCCCCGGCGAAAGCCACCAAGAAGAAGCCCGCTGCCCGACCGAAGAGGGTCGGCCCCAGTGTGAGCGACCTGATCGTGAAAGCCGTGGCTGCGTCCAAAGAGCGAAGCGGAGTTTCTCTGCCAGCGCTCAAGAAGACTCTGGCTGCCGACGGCTACGACGTGGAGAAGAACAATTCCCGGGTCAAGGCCGCCGTGAGGAGCTTGGTGTCCAAGGGAACCCTGCTCCAGGCCAAGGGCACCGGAGCGTCCGGATCCTTCAAGATCAGCAAGGAGGCAAAGAAACCCGCCGCTGCCAAGAAGGCCGCCGCCCCAAAGGCTAAGAAGCCCGCAGCCAAGAAACCCGCCGCGGCTAAGAAGGCAGTCACCCCGAAGAAAGTCAAGAAGACCCCAACCAAGAAGCCGGCATCCGCTAAGAAAGCGACCCCGAAGAAGGCAAAGAAGCCTGCCGCGGCTAAGAAAGTTGTGGCCAAGGTTACAAAGAAAACCGTCAAAAGCCCCAAAAAAGCTCCCAAGCCTGTTGCCAAGAAGCCTCCGGCACAGAAGGCAGCAAAGCCCAAAGCAGCCAAGAAGGCCGCTCCAAAGAAGAAGTAAACTCTCTATGTCAAGTTGAATTCCCCCAAAGGCCCTTTTCAGAGCCACCTACACGACTTTAGGAGCATATTCCGAATACACTTCTCGACATGTATAGTTTCTTTAGTCGCCCATATTGTATCACAACGAATGAGTGACTGCCGTGTTGCAAATGGTCCAATATTTGATCTAATCCATTTATTTATACGCGATATAAGAGCTTAGGTGGGTTAAAGCCTCAAAGCATCTCAACAAACCAACATGAGCTGTCCATCACGTAGCTATAAACCTAGGCTATTCAGTTTCAGTCTTATAGAGTAGGCTATTCATTATAATACAATGCACAACTGTTTTGAGGTTCCAAGACAACTATCTTCACTAACCATATATAGTAATAAAAATAAATTTATACTTGAAGGAACCCTAGGGGAAATTCAAAAGAAAGAGTAAATATGAAAGCCGTAATACAAATAGCTAGGCCATATGTAACGTCCCTCAGAAGGTGAAATCAAATGCGAACCCCCCCCCCCCCTGAATCCAATAAGTGTCCCTGCATTTTACTCATCTGTTTAAATTCCCTTCAGTGTTGTCGTACAAATTCCTATAATATTTGCAATATCGAATGATGCAAATAATAGGCTAAATAGGCTACTATCATTATATTCAAACTAAAATATATTCAACCCTTCATTATCCGCATATCTTGGTGTAAAAGTGAGAGGCTGATGGATGGTAAATGGATGATTTCACCCCTCCCCGATTATCCAAAGCCGGAAATAACTGGGCGGGCACCAATGTGAGTGCGGGACTCGCGATTTCTAACTACGTTTTTATAAGGACCAATCAGAGTGTTGGGGTTCTCCGGGGGCTGGCTATATAAAAGTTCCACTTAGAGTTTTAACTATCAATCTTTGAAGACACCTAACCAACATGGCCAGAACCAAGCAGACCGCTCGTAAGTCCACCGGTGGCAAAGCCCCCAGGAAGCAGCTCGCCACCAAGGCTGCCCGTAAGAGCGCCCCGGCCACCGGCGGCGTGAAGAAGCCCCATCGTTACAGGCCCGGGACCGTGGCCCTGAGAGAGATCCGTAGGTACCAGAAGTCCACCGAGCTGCTGATCCGCAAGCTGCCCTTCCAGCGCCTGGTGAGGGAGATCGCTCAGGACTTCAAGACCGACCTGCGCTTCCAGAGCTCCGCCGTCATGGCTCTTCAGGAGGCCAGCGAGGCTTACCTGGTCGGTCTGTTCGAGGACACCAACCTGTGCGCCATCCACGCCAAGAGGGTCACCATCATGCCCAAAGACATCCAGCTGGCCCGCCGTATCCGCGGAGAACGCGCCTAAACGGACCTACTTCCAAACACCCAAACGGCTCTTTTCAGAGCCACCTACTTATTATAAAGAACCATCCCTATATACTTAGCCATAATGCATCACCACTATCACACAGACTTAAACTAAGAACTATTCAAATAATTGAGACGGATATTAAATGATATGCATGTTATGTAAAGATTGCAACGCAAAATTAACTATATGCAGAACATAATACAATGTATTATTGACGTACAATTTTCAGTTGAATGGAAACGATCCATATGAAAATATATCAACCCTTATCGTTAATTTTAGATGGTAATGTGATATTTTGTTGGAAATGGTAATGTTGAGGGGTTGGTTATGAGGTGATATCGTGTTTGAGGTCTGAGGTTGGTGAGATAATTTAGGTGCAAGGATAGAGATGGAGATTAGATACTTTAACTTAAGTATTAGATAGGCCTATAGGGTAAGGAATAAGCATTGTATATGGTTTAGGTATAAGGATGGCTACGTTTCATGTTAAATTAATTATTATTCATGATTTATTTTCTAATTACTCATAAGATTCCATCGCTTCCTTGGATAAGAACGTGTCGCGCACATTTAGTGTCCTATAGAAATGAAGCCTCCTAGAGCAGAAAGGTTCTATTTCTTATTTTTTTCGTTGCTTTTGGCAAAATACTGCCGCCTATTGGCCATGAATCTAAGATATGTTATTGGTCCGTTTTGTATTGTGTGGGCTAGCCAATGAGCAAAGGGCTGGAGGACTATGTAAACTCCTGTTTGAAGAAAACCATTGTCATTACTTTGAAGCATTTACGTACCGAAGTAAAACATGTCTGGAAGAGGTAAAACCGGAGGCAAAGCCAGGGCGAAGGCCAAGACCCGCTCATCTCGTGCCGGGCTTCAGTTCCCCGTCGGCAGAGTGCACAGGCTCCTCCGTAAGGGTAACTATGCTCACCGCGTCGGAGCCGGTGCTCCCGTCTACCTGGCGGCGGTTCTCGAGTATCTGACCGCTGAGATCCTGGAGTTGGCTGGAAACGCGGCCCGCGACAACAAGAAGACCCGCATCATCCCCCGCCATCTGCAGCTGGCCGTCCGCAACGACGAGGAGCTCAACAAACTCCTAGGCGGAGTGACCATCGCCCAAGGCGGTGTGCTGCCCAACATCCAGGCCGTCCTTCTGCCCAAGAAGACCGAGAAGCCCGCCAAGAAATAGATTATAAATCTACCTTTAACCCCAAAGGCTCTTTTAAGAGCCACCCAGATTTAACCAAAGAGCTACATCTTTTAAACCGGTAAACGCCACTGCTTTTAAAGTTAACATAGTTCCTTTAGGTCGGGTTGGAGTCCCGACGTGGGTTCCAGCGAGACTGTTGATCTTAAAGACATTGCACTTTCTATTTTTACTTAAATGCCTAATTAACTTTCCCTTTTTATTATCTGTTTTTACCAGAAAAATACATGATCTGATACCAGAGAGAAAGGATAAGGGTTTGAGACCCAATTTCTGTCTGGGTTAGAGTCCCAGAGAAAGGACCATCTTCCTTGGGTCGGGTTGGAGTCTTAGGGAAAGACCTGAGTTCTGTCTGGGTTAGAGTCCTGACGTCTGTCTGGGTTGGAGTCCCAGAATAAGGCCTTTGGTTTCCTTTAGGTCGGGTTGGAGTCCCGGCGCAGGTACCAGAGAGACTGTTGATCTGATCTTAAATACATTGCACTTTCTATTTTACTTATTTCTTTGCATATGTTTTTTATTGCATGACAATGTTTATATGTGAAGCACTTTGAGTCTGCCTTGTGCATGAAAAGTGCTATATAAATAAAGTTGCCTTGCCTTAAACTGCTGTGCATTAATTCTTGGCAGACTTTCCATTCTTCATAGCAGCAAAGTGTCGTTAATTGATATCTAATTAGCAATGGCCCCCATGAGAGGTTCTCTTCAAAACAAAAAGAAAACTACCATATAATTGGGCTTATGTGTACAAACACTAAATACAGTGAAGTCTTGGTTTGAGGATTTATTTATATTACCAACTCTTGAGCTGGTTGGGTGAAAGTCGGAATGTCTGTACTTGTACTGACCACTGATCATAGGCATGATAATTGTTAATGTAAACCGCTACATTTAAAAGGTTTTTGCAAATGTAATAGGCCTAAAGCTTACCTGGCCGGTTTGGAAAGAGGAGTTCAAAACTGTTAGGAAGAGCAAGAGCTAGAACCAGAAGTAATATATTAGGCTATTACTGTTTTTCGAACTTGAGTTAAATATGTAGTTTGATTATGTTTCGTCATAAATAAATATAATACAAGACAAATATAAGCCCCTGTGCAGTTGTGGCTAGGACGAACTATTCATAAACGACAGTGGCGTTTCAAAATATCCGCGCGCTGTTGCACATATTCTATGGCAGAAGGTAGACTTAGTGAAGGAGCTTCTTAAAGCATTTGTGTGGCTCTTAAAAGAGCCTTTGGGTTGAGGGTGGGAGAAGATGGTTTAACCGCCGAAGCCGTACAGGGTGCGTCCCTGCCTCTTCAGAGCGTAGACAACATCCATGGCGGTGACGGTCTTCCTCTTGGCGTGCTCGGTGTAGGTGACGGCATCACGGATCACGTTCTCCAGGAACACCTTGAGGACACCGCGGGTCTCCTCGTAGATCAGACCGGAGATACGCTTCACACCGCCACGACGGGCAAGACGGCGGATAGCGGGCTTGGTGATGCCCTGGATGTTATCACGGAGAACTTTACGGTGACGCTTGGCGCCTCCTTTTCCGAGTCCTTTTCCTCCTTTTCCTCGACCAGACATGACTAAGCTGCTTGTAGATGCAGAATGAAGCCGTGAGTTGACGCTCCGTGTTTATAAAGGCTCGCAGAGGACTCGAGAGAGACGAAGGGCGGAGCTCCCGTACAGACCCCGCCCATTACCGCTGTTCAAATGTGGATGGAAAGTTTTAATAACGCATTTCATTTAATGATGCATGTTAATATAAGTCACAATATATGTTTTGGCTACATAAATTAAATCCAAGACGAACTCAAAAATCGATCTCTTGTTTACATATCTGGTCGAAAGTACTTATCGTTCCTTGTTCTCTAATGACATCAAGTCTTGTTCTTAATCTGATCATATGCACATTTATAGTAATTTATTGTATCTTCAACTAAACTCTGTACCTTATACGTCTAATGCACGTCTGTTTAGAGGATAATCTTAATTTCTCTGAACTAAAATCATTTAGTTTTAAATCCTAAACCCTCTTCTTCCCGTAAACAGTAGAAGCTCTCCGGTCCGTTGTTCTCATACAGTTTCCATATTTTTCTCAACTAAAGTGTTGTATTAATGCAACATGGTGGCAAATCGTTTAACTTTAACAGTGTCGTTTCAAATTGGTGTTAAGATAAAATCCACAATGGGACTTCTATACATTCATCTCATAACGCAGCTGCACGGCCATGTAACCTGGACAGCTTCGGGCAACAGTTAAGAATGACAACCTAAAATTATGAATACCACTAAATTATGAATAAATTGAATGTAGACGTAGGGGATAAAAACGAGGATTGCTCTTTTGGGTATGTAGGTGGCTCTTAAAAGAGCCTTTGGGGTACTTGGGAGTAAGAGAGTTCAGGCGCGTTCTCCGCGAATACGGCGGGCAAGCTGGATGTCTTTTGGCATGATGGTGACCCTCTTGGCGTGGATGGCGCACAGGTTGGTGTCCTCGAACAGACCGACCAGGTAAGCCTCGCTGGCCTCCTGAAGAGCCATGACGGCGGAGCTCTGGAAGCGCAGGTCGGTCTTGAAGTCCTGAGCGATCTCCCTCACCAGGCGCTGGAAGGGCAGTTTGCGGATAAGCAGCTCGGTAGATTTCTGGTACCTACGGATCTCTCTCAGGGCCACGGTCCCGGGCCTGTAACGATGGGGCTTCTTCACACCGCCGGTGGCCGGGGCGCTCTTACGGGCTGCCTTGGTGGCGAGCTGCTTCCTGGGGGCTTTGCCACCGGTGGACTTACGAGCGGTCTGCTTGGTTCTGGCCATTGCGGTTGGGAGTCTTCAAATCGACGGTATGGAAGAAATCCGTCGAGTAGAGAATATTAAGCCAGTCCCGGAGATCCGCCCACGATGATTGGTCTCTCTGTGAGAGAGGGCGGATAAAGTACCTCCCTCACAAAACGCCCCTTTTGGAATCATAACCAACCTTATCTCTAAGAAAGGGAGGTAGTGCACAATTTACGTTTTTTATAAAGCAGTAAAGCAGTGTTAAATTTCAGCTTGTTTATATAGACTGCGTTCTGTTTTTTTTTTTTTTCTAAATACAGCACGGTACAGACAACACTTTAGGTTGAATAATCTATAGTGTAGTTGGTGAGGAGCAGTCTCCAGACGGGCTCCTTGGCTGTAGATCCATCTTCTCCCCGAACCAAAGGTTTGGGACGAGTATCATATATATAAGAAAACGTGAATAACAAAAGAACGTAGGCAGTCTCTCCCTTGATAATGTGGCCCTGGCTGTGTCCCAAATGGCCCGGTCGGTCCGTCCTTGTACGGACGTAAACAATCGGAGGATTGTTTGAAATAATATCGGTTGGAGCACTAAGAAATGTGAACAGTTAAAATAATATATCTCAAATATGAATAAAGAACAATTAACTGTTCTTACTAATGGAGAAACATTAGTGACAACACCAGAGCCGAAATGTGTTTACTGCCAGACTATTGCATTCATTCCGTCCATTAGTACTTCTACAGAATAGAAAAGCCTGGTATAGGCTTTACTCATGAAGGGCATCGATATTCATACATCACTAATGCCCCCTTTTATGGACAAGTAGTCATAATTTAGAAAAACATTAAACGCGTTATATCCCGGCTCTGGGGGTTAACGGCAGAAAATAGTATTAGGTAAACGATAGGCCTAGCTCATAGGTCAGTTTGGAGCAAGCTCTTGGAGGTATTTGGGTGGTTCTTAAAAGAACCGTTTGTTTGGTTGAATGGTGAGGTCTACTTGGAGCTGGTGTACTTGGTCACAGCCTTGGTGCCCTCAGACACGGCGTGCTTGGCCAGCTCACCGGGGAGCAGCAGGCGGACGGCGGTCTGGATCTCCCTGGAGGTGATGGTGCGGCGTTTGTTGTAGTGAGCCAGGCGAGAGGCCTCACCGGCGATACGCTCGAAGATGTCGTTGACGAAGGAGTTCATGATCCCCATCGCCTTGGAGGAAATGCCGGTGTCGGGGTGGACCTGCTTCAGCACCTTGTATACGTAGATGGCATAGCTCTCCTTCCTGGACTTGCGGCGCTTCTTGCCGCCCTTAACTGCGGTCTTCGAGACGGCTTTCTTAGAGCCCTTCTTGGGAGCGGGTTTAGCAACGTCAGCAGGCATGATGAGAATGAATGCGAATACCGCTCTCTCCCTGTTACAACCGTATTTATAGGAGGCGCATGCAAATCAGCATGTGACATGCCGTTTGCGTGAATGGCTGGATTAAGGGACACAGAATTCCGTTGCTGGGAGAAAGATCATTATAGTTACTAGATCATTATATGACTCGAACTGTTCATTCAATGTAAACAAATATTTTTAGCTTCTTAACGTTTCTGATCCAGCTCACGGTCTTTCTGACCGGTTTATTATCATATACATGCAACATTACTATAAATATCGTTAATATATTTTCACTCATGAAAAATGGTCTCAGTAACATTATTATACCATCCTTTTAAATTGAAACATCTTTTAAATCAATACTGGTTTAATGACTCGAGGCAGCTTTTTCTGACCGCTTTTAACTACGTCACAGAAGAAGACATTTACCGCGCGGTACATTTTGAATTCTGCTGTAGACCTACTTGGTTGCTAGGCATTTGACCGAGCAGACCGTTGCCCAAATAGATGGCAGAAAATAACGATCTAGCACGAATGTAAACTTCAGCCACTCGTTTCAAAAGGCAACCATTATTTCCCCTTTTAAGGACAAGTAGTCATAATTTAGCAAAGGGATTCAACGACATGGTACAATAAACGTGTTTTATCCCGGCGTTGGGGGTTAACTGCAGAAAATAGTATTATGTAAACGATATAGGCCTAGCTCATAGATCAGTTTGGAGCAAGCTCTTTTGTAGGTAATTGGGTGGTTCTTAAAAGAACCGTTTGTTTGGTTGAAGGGTGAGGTCTACTTGGAGCTGGTGTACTTGGTCACAGCCTTGGTGCCCTCAGACACGGCGTGCTTGGCCAGCTCACCGGGGAGCAGCAGGCGGACGGCGGTCTGGATCTCCCTGGAGGTGATGGTGCGGCGTTTGTTGTAGTGAGCCAGGCGAGAGGCCTCGCCGGCGATACGCTCGAAGATGTCGTTGACGAAGGAGTTCATGATCCCCATCGCCTTGGAGGAGATGCCGGTGTCGGGGTGGACCTGCTTCAGCACCTTGTAGACGTAGATGGCATAGCTCTCCTTCCTGGACTTGCGGCGCTTCTTACCGCCCTTAACTGCGGTCTTCGAGACGGCTTTCTTAGAGCCCTTCTTGGGAGCGGGTTTGGCAACGTCAGCAGGCATGATGAGAATGAATGCGAATACCGCTCTCTCCCTGTTACAACCGTATTTATAGGAGGCGCATGCAAATCAGCATGTGACATGCCGTTTGCGTGATTGGCTGGATTAAGGGACACAGAATTCCGTTGCTGGGAGAAAGATCATTATAGTTACTAGAATCTAGATCATTATATGACTCGAACAAAAATATTTGTTTACATTGAATGAACACATTCAATGTAAACAAATATTTTTAGCTTCTTAACGTTTCTGATCCAGCTCACGGTCTTTCTGACCGGTTTATTATCATATACATGAAACATTACTATAAATATCGTTAATATATTTTCACTCATGAAAAATGGTCTCAGTAACATTATTATACCATCCTTTTAAATTGAAAAATCTTTTAAATCAATAATAGTTTAATGATTCGAGGCAGCTTTTTCTGACCGCTTATAACTACGTCACAGAGGAAGACATTTACCGCGCGGTACATTTTGAATTCTGCTGTAGGCCTACTTGGTTGCTATAGGCATTTGACCGAGCAGACCGTTGCCCAAATAGATGGCAGAAAATAACGACATAGTACGAATGTATACTTCAGCCACTTGTTTCAAAAGGCAACCATTATTCCTATATTTTGAATATAGTAAGATAATATTTCTGCAGATATATGTATAATAATATTTTGAATTCATGGGCAATTCATATATTTTTAATGGACTAATAGAGACGAGAGCTGAATCATTGTGTCCAAACATGAAACACAACCACAGGCTTTTGAAGATTCAAACAGAACTTTATAAGGCACAAAGATATCATTGCATTACTGAACACATTACTACAGTATGCTGTGTGTTGCATGTAGTTTTGGTCATGCTGTGTACATAATGTGTGTATCTCATGGTGTTTGTATCTCATGGTGTGTATTTCTCATTGTGTGTGCGGGTCCATGCGATCGGAAAGCGTGGCAACATGATTATGATCTTTAGTAGAAAGCTTCTTCAGGAAGAACCGTGACATCACAGCGTAGATGACATCATCTGGCTGACATCACGGCGTCGATGAGCTCACTGGCCCGGCAGCGCCCCCATCAGGCCGCTAGCGGTGGTGAACAGGTTGATGGGGGTCGAGCCGTCAGTGATGAGGGTGGACTTTATACCCAGAGACTGGAGTAGTTTGGCCTGACAGACAGAAGACAGACGGATTAAAAAATGCACCTTCTTACTGTTTACATGTTTAGATTTGCCTCGTCTTCGACCAATTGATTCAATATTGTTTTAATTAATTGTTTTGTGTCAGTGTAAATGTTTGTTTTCAGGCTCTAAAGCTCTGAAGGAGAAACTGGGACACAAGGTTTGGAGGCTGTTGATGGTTCATTGGTCAGGGTCACGAGGGGTCAAAGCTGGAGGTCACGAGGGTTCACATTTGGAGGTCATCCGGGGTCACGGCTGGAGGTCATGTGATTCCGGGGGTTACCTGCATCTCCGGCCCGGCCCGGGCGATGTCGCTCAGCGTGTCTTTGCCCAGGCTGGTCATCATGTCGTTGAAGCGCTGCGCCTCGATCTGGGCCAGCTTCTGCGTCTTCTCCACCGTCTGGAGGTCCACCTGCTTCTGGTAGAGCAGCTCCTGCTCCCGCGCCTTGGTCAGCCGCTGCAGCTCCCCCTCCTGGAGAGGGGCGGCGCCGCGCCGTAGAGGGGTCAGGGGTTAGGTGAGGGGTGAGTTAAGGGGGGAGTTAGGTAAGAGGGAGTTGAGGGGTGAGTTGAGGGGTCTTTACCGCCTCGATGCGCTGGGCCTCAGCCTTGAGTTTGGCCTCGTTGACCGCCGCCTCGCCCTGGATCCGAGCCGCCTCCGCCCGGGACTGAGCCTCCGCCTTCGCTGCTCCCGTACTCTCCACCGCTGCACTTTAGAGGTTAAGGGTCGAGTTTGTCGTTAAACCAGGGGTCTGTAAAGCACCTTGAGACCGGAACTATGGTTGACATGTAAAGTTAGTGGACGATGTAACACACACACACAGTCCCCCTGGTCACCACAGGAGGCGGCCTCCACCACGCACACGTCAGCACGGTCTACCTCAGGGCCTCCAGCTCCAGCAGCTCCTTGCGAGCCCGCTCGGCCTCAGCCTGGTCGGTGATCTTCTGGCGCTCCAGTCGACCGCGGGCCTCCTGCTCCAGGCGCTCGGCCTCGTGGCTGCACACAGGTCAGAGATTTAGTCATGTTCTGTACAGGCGTGGGCTAGTCTGTGTTTGAACAAGTTATATTGTCAATATAAATAAAGCTGTTATCCCTCCGTTTATAAATAAAGGGTTTCTTCTTCGGGGTATAACTAGAGGTGCTGTTCCTCACGGTATCACTAGAGGCGCTGTTCCTCACGGTATCACTAGAGGTGCTGTTCCTCACGGTATCACTAGAGGTGCTGTTCTCAGTCTATCACTAGAGGTGCTGTTCCTCACGGTATCACTAGAGGTGCTGTTCTCAGTCTATCACTACAGGTGCTGTTCTCAGTCTATCACTAGAGGTGCTGTTCCTCACGGTATCACTAGAGGTGCTGTTCTCAGTCTATCACTAGAGGTGCTGTTCTCAGTCTATCACTAGAGGTGCTGTTCCTCACGGTATCACTAGAGGTGCTGTTCCTCACGGTATCACTAGAGGTGCTGTTCCTCACGGTATCACTAGAGGTGCTGTTCTCAGTCTATCACTAGAGGTGCTGTTCCTCACGGTATCACTAGAGGTGCTGTTCTCAGTCTATCACTAGAGGTGCTGTTCTCAGTCTATCACTAGAGGTGCTGTTCCTCACGGTATCACTAGAGGTGCTGTTCCTCACGGTATCACTAGAGGTGCTGTTCTCAGTCTATCACTAGAGGTGCTGTTCCTCACGGTATCACTAGAGGTGCTGTTCTCAGTCTATCACTAGAGGTGCTGTTCTCAGTCTATCACTAGAGGTGCTGTTCCTCACGGTATCACTAGAGGTGCTGTTCCTCACGGTATCACTAGAGGTGCTGTTCCTCACGGTATCACTAGAGGTGCTGTTCTCAGTCTATCACTAGAGGTGCTGTTCCTCACGGTATCACGAGAGGTGCTGTTCTCAGTCTATCACTAGAGGTGCTGTTCCTCACGGTATCACTAGAGGTGCTGTTCTCAGTCTATCACTAGAGGTGCTGTTCCTCACGGTATCACTAGAGGTGCTGTTCCTCACGGTATCACTAGAGGTGCTGTTCTCAGTCTATCACTAGAGGTGCTGTTCCTCACGGTATCACTAGAGGTGCTGTTCCTCACGGTATCACTAGAGGTGCTGTTCCTCAGGTTATCACTAGAGGTGCTGTTCCTCATGGTATCCCTAAAGGCTGCTCACCGCGCGGCGGCCTCCTGGGAGTTGGTGGTGATCTCGATGGCCAGCTGGACGCTCTTCTGCAGGGCGTCGCGGGTGCGCTGGTCCACCGGCTCCACCGACTGGATGTCCACACTGCTGATCACCAGCAGGTTCTGGGAGAAGCGCAGCACGTTGCGCACCGCCAGCTTCTCATCAAAACCGAACACGGCCGAGAAGATGATCCGGTTGGAGTTCTGAGGGGGGAAGCAAAACCGACACAACTAGAGACCTTGTAGTGCTGATGATGATGATCTACATCTAGCCAGAGTTTAATTGTAGTTATAATTGAGGGACACATCTCGCTATATTTGATATTGAAACCGATAATTGAAATTATAGTACGAAAGTATTATGTCAACTGTACGACACACAGACCTGTAGTCAGACAGACAGGAGGTCCTACATACAGACAGGTAGTCAGACAGACCTTGTGGAAGTCATCAAACTGCACGGAGGCAACGGCTCCGCGGATGCGCGAGGCGATGGCTTTGGAGGCGTCGCCCACGAAGTCGGGAACCGAGAACAGCGCGGTGGCCTGCTCCACGTCCAACGGGGCCTTGACTTCAAAATGCCTGCGGAGAGTGAGGCAGTGAGCAGCTCACCCCTGGAACTCACCATGTCGCTCCCTGGGGGAGTGGTCCTATAAACCAACGGCATTTTTCTTTTTACAGCAAATCTTTGACATTTTTGATTTTTCGTTTTCCGCCTCATTTGTTCAGAGTTCATTTCTCCGACCCCGCAGACTCTGAGGGGAGATGGATCAGTTGCTGGGCCAGAAACCATGACTCAAACCACAGTCCCAACGGGCGGAGATACGCCTTGTTACCCCGTTTATTTACAACAAAGAAAGAAATGCTATAGTTGCCAGTCTACACACTGCAGTCTACACACTATTGTGTAGACTGGAAACCTTTACAGACCCTTTTATACAGTTAACTCACTCTGGGCGAGTTTATGCGCTTATAACACACTTAAAGCTCTGACTACAACCAAATGATTGGTCGTTAATATGAAGCGACAAGGTGAACGCGCCCCCCCCCCCCAGTACCAGTTGTAGGAGAGCTGCAGCTGCAGGCGGGCGTGGTCCGCCGTCTCTATGGTGATGATGTCCGTGAAGAAGTCGGGTCCGAGCAGCAGGCAGACGGCCTTGATGACGTTGGGCCTCTTGGGTTTGTCTCCGGACAGCGAGAGCACCGTGAACTGTTCATCAGGCCCCAGCATCACCAGCTCCGGACCAAACACCACCCTACAACGCACCATCCATTAACACCACACTACACCACCCATTAACACCACAACGCACCACCCATTAACACCACAACATACCACCCTACAGCACAACGCACCACCCTACAACACAACACACCACCCTACAACACAACGCACCACCCATTAACACCACAATACACCACCCTACAACACAACGCACCACCCATTAACCCTGCCCTGCCAAAACACCACCTATTTACACCACAATACACCCAATTAAACCACAATACGCATCCCATTTACACCACCCTGCCAGCAAAATACACCACCATACCAACACAACACACCACCCATTAACACCACATTAAAGGACCCAAAAAATCCATACGTCAAAAAATGTTTGCCAGGAGGGTAAACCCAGACGGTTAAGCCCAGCCCAGACGGTTAAGCCCAGCCCAGACGGTTAAGCCCAGCCCAGACGGTTAAGCCCAGCCCAGACGGTTAAGCCCAGCCCAGAGGGTTAAGCCCAGCCCAGGCTCTAAGCCCAGGCCGGGCTCTAAGCCCAGGCCGGGCTCTAAGCCCAGGCCGGGCTCTAAGCCCAGGCCGGGCTCTAAGCCCAGGCCAGGCTCTAAGCCCAGGCCAGGCTCTAAGCCCAGGCCAGGCTCTAAGCCCAGGCCAGGCTCTAAGTCCAGGCTCTAAGCGCAGGCGGGCGGTACCTGGCTTTCTTCTCGCGGTAGTCGTAGACCTGCACGGCGGCGTTGTGGGGCACGCGGTACGAGACCATGCGGGTGCGGTCGCGGGGGGCGGCGGCCCCGGCGGCCGAGCGGTCCGAGCGGTGGGTGAGCGGGTCGCGGGCCGCGGCCAGCAGCACCTCCACGTTGGCCGGCAGCTCCTTCTCCCACAGCTCCTCGTCATGGGTCAGCATGTAGGTGTGGCCGATGACCGCTCGCACCTGGAGAGGAGGAGGACCAGTATACCCAGTGTAGCTAGTATACCAATTATTAAGACCCAGTATAACTAACATAGCCGGCATAACTATTGTAACTAGTATACCAGTACAGTAACCAGTACAGCTATAGCCTACCTTCCCCGTCTTGATGTCGCGGACGTACAGGCCCTCATTCTCGTCCAATGGGATGGCTTGGCGTCGCACCATCACCTCCACCGTTACCGGGGGAACGTACTCAATGGGCCCCCGCAGCATCCAGCGGTCGCCAGGACGACGGACCGTCTTGGAGCGCTTCGGCCTCTGGGGCTCCTCCTCCTGCACATCCTCCTGGGGGAGGCAGAGAGAGTGGGGGAGAGAGAGGAGGTGGGAGAGACAGGTTAGAGAGGCGATGCTCTGGTGGGGGGAGGGAGGTGCTGGGGGGAGGGGGGCGGAGGAGGGGGGGGAGATAGGACGATGCAACTGAGAAGAACGGATGAAGGGACGACAAAAGGAGTGAGAGGAGAGGGGAGGGAGAGAGGGGGGAGGGAGGAGTAAGACAAGAGGGGAGGGAGGGAACCAATTAGTGAGGAGGAAAAGGAGGGAAATGTGAGAAAGAAGCTGAAGCAGATCACTGAAACACTTCAGCCTTCAGCACGAGCTGTGCTAGCATTAGCTAGGATGGTTGACTGAGTTAGGCTAAGCTAGTGGTTTTAGCTTGTCTATGTGCGGCTCACACGGCCAAGTTTGGTGGATTAGCTAGCTGGTTGGTTCACCAAGCGGCTAGGCGGTTAAACTAGGTGACCAAGCTAGGCTGGGTCAGGTGATCTAGCTAGGATAAGCCGTTTAGCTAGGCAGTTGAACTGGGCTATGATATGCTAGGTGGTTTAACTAGGCAATGCAAGGCTAGCTGTTTTAGCTAGGCTATGCTAGTTGGATCAGCTAGGCTAGGCTAAGTGGTTTAGCTTAGCCAAGTGGTTGGCTATGCAAGGAAATACCGTTTAGCTATGCTAGGCTAAGTGGTTAGTGTTTTAAGAGTTTTAGCTATGCTAAGCTAAGTGCTTAGCTATGCTAGGTTAAGTTGATAGCTATGCTAAGTGGTTAGCTATACTAGGCTAAGTGGTTAGCAATGCTAGGCTAAGAGCTTTAGATATGCAAGGCTAAGTGGTTAGCAATGCTAGGCTAAGAGCTTTAGATATGCAAGGCTAAGTGGTTAGTTATGCTAGGCTAGGCTCACCTGGTCGTCGTCCTGGAAGGTCTCCACGGCGCGGAGCACCAGCCCCTCGTCCTCAGACAGGATGTAGACGTCCTGGATACCGTCCTCCAGACACTCCCCCGGACGCAGGAAGAAGGAGCGCTCCCCCTACAGGAGGAGGTGGGAGGAGGAGGAGGAGGAGGAGGAGGAGGAGGAGGAGGAGAGGGAGGAGTGGAGGAGGAGAGGAGGAGTGGAGAGGAGAGAGGAGGAGAACAGTAGCGTTAGGTCGAACCTTCCATCCTCTCCCAGGGCGCTGAGGAGGAGGGGGGGTTGAGGAGATGGGGGGGAGGGGGGGGTTGAATGTGTGAGGAGTTGGTGTGGGGGGATGAATGTGTGAGGAGTTGGTGTGGGGGGAGCGTTACCTTGACGACCCTCTTCTGGCCCAGCTGTGGCTTCCCGTCGGCGCCCACCGGGTCCAGCACCACGCAGTACTGCCGGCTGCTGAGCGTGGTGACCTCGACCACGCCCACCACCTCCTCCGCCACCGCCGGCACGTGCGCCTCGCGGTCCGCCAGCGTCACCAGCCACTCCTCCCCCGTGCGCCGGTCCCGGCCGCCCGCGTCCTTGAAGTGCCGCAGCGCCCGCACGTGCAGCGCCCTCTGGTGGGTGGAGGGAGCAGCGCCACAGGTCAGAAGGCTTTAGTACGGTACGGGACGTTTATTAATGTAGCCCATTTCATACACAAGGGCAACTCAATGTGCTTGACAACAATTATGATAATAACTATAATAAAAACATTAAATAAAAAATACAATAAAAATGGCGATATAAAGCGAACGTCGGGGGTCAGCTGACCCCGCTGCAACACGCGCCACCGGACCTGCGGCCCCAAACTGGTTACCAGTTTGGTAACCAGGCTGTTACCGGGGTAACCTGGTCACACCAGGGTCTACAGCGGGAGGCGGACCGACCTTGTCGGTGAGGATGAAGGCGTTCACGATGTCCAGGACCTCCTCATGGGCTCCCGGGAGATACGCCCCCACCTTCCTGACAAGCCACTCCTCGCCTATTGATGGGACACACACACACACACACACACACACACACACACACACACACACACACACACACACACACACACACACACACACACACACAGGATATTTGTCCTCCCTATTTATAGAGCACAGTGACATGCTAATTTGTCGTATTTAAAGTGTAATTTTTGTGTGTGTGTGCGCGTGTGTGCGTGCGTGCATGCGTGTGTGTGTACCTGTGACGCGGTGCACGCCACCCCGGTCTGTCCCCTCCTTGCGGGCGCGGAGGCGGATGGCCTGGTTCTCTCTGATCACCGTGGCCTTCACTGTCTCCAAGACAACTACCTCCTTCCTGGGGATGTAGGTCCCTAGCAACCACACAAACACACACTAGTAATTTAATATTCCTCAGACACAAGGCCATCTGGTGTGTGTGTGTGTGTGTGTGTGTGTGTGTGTGTGTGTGTGTGTGTGTGTGTGTGTGTGTGTGTGTGTGTGTGTGTGTGTGTGTGTGTGTGTGTGTGTGTGTGTGTGTGTGTGTGTGTCCCCCACCCGGCCCCTCAAACAGCCACTCGTCTCCGGCCACGCGCTGCTCTCCTCCGCTAACGTCCTCAAAGTCCAGCAGTGCCTGGAGCCGCAGCGCTGTGTCGGGGTACACGATGACCAGGGGGGTCACTTCCTGTGGGGGGGGGGGGGGGGGGGGGGAGAGCGGAGTGAATGAATGTCTGAATGACTGAGTGAATGACTGAGTGAATGACTGAGTGAGTGCCTGCTGCTGTACCAGCTGGGTCTCCTCTCCCGGGTACAGGGGGAAGGGGTCCTGGGCCAGCCGGATCTCCAGGTCCGCGTGGCGGAGCTTGGCCTGTCCTGATTGGTCGAACAGCGCCAGGCCTTCGTCGTCGCGGGCGACGGGGTTGGCGATGACGCAGTAGTGGCGCGGCGGCACCATGATCATACGGACCGGGGAGAAGAGCACTCTGGGAACACAAGGCTGACCTTTAGCCCCTGAGGTCTCGGTCGGGCTGCTGAGCACCAATTAACTTAAAGGTAAACTTCACCCATTTCCATTAAGTTTTGTATCGTTAGAAACCCACTCATATTTTTGATTGGTCGTGCATCATTCCCTTATTTTCTGGAGAGACTGAAGAGATCCGTATCGATCTCCAACACTTCCTGTTTAAGATGACACAATATGACGATTTTTGCGTAGAAGTAAATAGGAAGTGTAAGAGGGGAGGATTCTCGTAAGACTACAGGCACTAGTCCCACCCCTCTATAGGGGGTGGGACCCACTGACGCTACAGACCTATTAGAGCAGGGCCAGTCGGTGGGACTTCACCAGCAGAAACTAACATCCACAGCGTCTGAAGCTAAGCTAACAGAGGCTGTTGATAAAACTTGAGTACAATGGCGGAAGGTACTGGATCTTCACTTTAAATATTGTGTGAAATGATTTTCCAGCAGTCTTGCGGTATCAGCTTGGTAGATGGAACAGCGAGGTGTCCGATAGGCGGAGATCTAGATCAGCGGGAGTGGCCAGCGAAGCTGTGCAACGTGGTGCATGGTGGGAGTTGTTGTCTTCAATCCACAAGCGCCAAAAAGTCAATTTCTGCCTTTTCTCGGTCAAAAAGTCACCAAATTAGAATTTTATTTTATTATTCGACTACATATAGGACCCAATTTCAATACATATTCATGCCTCCACCGGTGAAATGCTCCTTTAACGTGGATAATCCATCAGCCAATCAGCCACTAACATCCTGTGCTAAGGCCCACCTCCTCCCACTTATACCTGACCAGTAGCAACACTCTCCTCCCAGTTCATCACGCAGATTTCCCAGCCTCGGTCATCTTACTTTGAATACGTTACAGGCTGTGGCCTAGTGTGGTGGGTTAGTTGACCTAGCACGACGGGTTAGTGAGCTTGGCCCAATGGGTTAGTTAGCTTGGCTCGATGGGTTAATTAGCTTGGAATGATGGGTTAGTTAACTTTGCATGATGGGTTAGTTAACTTTGCACAATGGGTTGGTTAACCTAGCACGATGGGTCGGTTAATCTAGCACTGTGGTTAATCTAATGAAGCGTCCATGAGTACTCCCTCGCGACACATCCAGCTGATCCGGTTCTAACCGGAGGAGTGGTGGAACAGGACAGGGCGGTCGGTGTATGAAGGGATTAGTTCATTGGTGGATGAATGGGTGAGGGCAAGAGGTGTGCAGCCCGTTAGCCGCCAGCAGAGCTAACAGCCGTACCTCTCGTTGTCCTGCCGTATGTAGGTGAGCGGGCCGATCTCCACGCGGGCGATGTTGGTGTTCTGGTCC
This sequence comes from Gadus morhua, assembly GCF_902167405.1. NCBI lineage: Eukaryota > Metazoa > Chordata > Actinopteri > Gadiformes > Gadidae > Gadus > Gadus morhua. Next base: position 494,981 of record NC_044049.1, read on the forward strand.
AGCACATGGATGTAGTGGTGGGGCGGGATCCGGATGATTGACACGTCCATCTGTCCGTCAAACTCCTGCGGTCGGCTCGGTCCTTTCGGCATCTGAAGACGGAGGAATTAGAATCACAGCTTCTTAAAGGTTGTATCAGCGATTCTGGTTGCCCTGACTTCCGTTGCGAGATTCCAAACAAAACAGAGCCAGCTAGCCCCTCCCTCCCGTGTTTTGAAAATGATCATGGACGCGCATTTTTCTGAACGTGCATGAAAATGCAACAGGAATTTGTAGCTACCACTTCGCGTGCACGAGCGCAAAACACCACAACACCCACCCCTTGTCTGTGATTGGTTGGAACACTGTTTATTTTGATTTTGAGGTGAACCATTTGTTTCTGTGGGCGATCTCGGAGCCTAGGCTGCCTAGAGAGACGCGTTTTTTTGACAGCCTGCTTATGGGACGGGCAGCAAGCGGATCGTGAGGAAAAAGCAGATGAATGTGATACTTTATGTTTCAATCAGAATCGCTGATACAACCTTTAAGATCTGCTCTTCAAGCCAGCGACAAAACGTTTCTCCTTCAATGATCGTCAACGTAGTAGCCATTTTGTCACCGTGGCTAAAATAGTGTAATTTAGGGAAAAAACTCTGTCCCATTCTTTTCGTGCTGTAGGCGTAGTACAGGTAGGGGGCGGGGCCTACCTGCTGGAAACCTGAGGGCCACGCCCCCTGAAGACTTGAGGGCCACGCCTCCTCACCTTTAACACGCTACCTGCTCTCATTCATTGAGCTGTGTGCTCTGGCCCTTTGTTCTCACTACATGGCTTACTTACTTACCACATTCCCACCCCCACCCCAACTAGCTGCCATATGCAAAACAAACGGTCACCAAGGAGACCCGAGCTCTGCTCTTTACGACTCTTTGTCAACTGACAAGAATCCTGGCCGGCGACACGTCCACCTATTACATAGACACTAGACCTACCCTATATATATACGCACTAGACTTACCTACTGTAGACTAGACCAATCTCCTATTAAAAATGGCATACCCAATATAAACACCAGGCCTACCTCCTATACACAGTGCCCAACCTTTTTTGACCCAAGATCTACTTTTCAAGTAGCCAACCTCCCGAGATCTACCAGCAAACCTACCTTGGGGGGGGGGGACTTCAGTGGGGGTTTCATTCCGTCTGCGCACGGCACCTTCTCAATGATAATCAATAATCTTCCTCCCACTCAGGGTGAAAATGGTAGGTCTTAGCTCGTTTCCCCTCAGCCATGCCAACGTTAAGGAGTGTGTAACTACTGTTGACGGCTTTCAACTGCTGTTAACAGCACATGCGCTACCGCGCGTATATGTCGCGCGCAAATGTAATTTTACTTAAAGGCACCCAGTGCAACTTTATGTAAGCATTCAATGAAAAATAAACATTCAATTTCTAGTCTTTTTTACACGTAGTAAGTTTCAATAACTCCATACCATTACATATCGACATTCAAGGAGCAAAGATGAGACGTCGTTGTGTGGTGAGAACTGATAGAAAATCGTAAACAACAACGATCGCCGGTGGGGAGAAGCCATTTTTCCATTGACTGGAAGCCTGCTTTATTTATTGTAGGTTACAAAAAATAAAGAAAATGGCGGCATTGTTGTTGTTATCGATTTTGTATCAGTTCTCACCACACAACCGACGTCTCATCTTTGCTGCTTAAATGTCGGTATGTAATGGTATGGAGTTATTGAAACTTACTACGTGTAAAAAAGACTAGAAATTGAATGTTTATTTTTAAGCCTCGAAAGTTGCACTGGGTGCCTTTAAAAAAATAAAAAAAATTCTTCACCCCTCGCGATCGACTTGGGATCTGTCGGCGATCTACTGGTAGACCGCGATCGACTGGTTGGGCACCCCTGACCTACATCATATACACTAGGCATACCCAATCTAAACACCAGGCCTATCTCATATTATAGACTATCCTAGCCTGAAGGGCCTGTCGGACAGGATTAATGTTCAAACGTCCTGCATTATATTAACAACAATGCTTCAAATACCCTAATAACAAGCACTGCATACAATAGTTAAATCAATTAATCTAAAGTGACGCATTATGAAAAGGTTTGAACATTTCCGGTCTTCAATTTATTTCGACAATTTAATTATAATAAATTAAATACCAATATGTTCTGTAGTGAACACAGTCGGTCGGACATATTTAGAGATATTTTATTTATTTAGTAAATAGGCTTTGGAGAACCATGTGCAGTTTTCAGACGACTCGAAATCACTTCATGGAGGAAGTGAAACACGCCGCGTCACTCATGGCGTCGCGGCTGGTGGAGTCGCTTCAAAGACCGCAGGCCAGGGCGCCGCCCCCCGCTGTTTGTGACAGTGGATACTTTCACAAACAGAGCTGGTGTCCATGTCCTCAGATACGATATTTCTACTCCGAATGACGCCCTAGCACCAAACGGGCCATGCGAACATAGACATCTTGACTTACTTAACTACTCCTGTAAGATCTAACTTTCGGGAAGCACCGATAGATCGCCCCCTTGATGCGGATGAAGAGCCCCTTCTTACCTCGATCTGTCGGGGTAGAGCCAAAATGATCCAGGAAGAAAGAAGAAGTCTGCAGAGCGCTGTCGGGACTTTAATCACAGGACTCGTTGTTCCGTGAGGGCGTTGTTATATATCCCGGTAGCGAAGCCCGTGACGTAGGTCTGACCGAATGACGGGAACCCAAAGTTCGGCCACCGGAGCTCCGGTTGAAAATGATCACATAATCAATGCATCGTTTGAGTCTCTTTCAGCTGGACCTTTAGTGGTTCGAGCTCCAGGGTATTCATAAATCAATATTCGCTAGGCATGAGGAGAATGTTAAAGTCGTGATCTTATCAACCACCTCTATAATACCGATGATTAATACCGATCGTTGATATTGATTATTGAATAGGCCTACTTGTTATCGGTTGGTCTTAACAAGCAGCAGATCTTTGTAAAGCAATCATTTAAAGTTTGACACAATCTGATATTGATATCATATCCATCGATGTGCATCGCAAAGCAGGCCGACACTACATACAACAGTAGGCTACCTCATATTAACTACCATATATTATAATTAACTACTATATTAATTACCTCGTATAAACACTAGGCCTGTGTAGACTATATACTATAGTGTTTGGTAGGCGTGGCCTCTACAATGTGTTGAAACAATAATCAGGTTGTGGGATCAATCATTGATGAACCAACTGTTTACAAGCTGAAGACCAGTTTACAGTCCCAGTCCCAGTCCGTAAGAGCTGTAGACCATTAGCCAGTCCCTCCGGTCGCTGGAGCGAGAAGAACAAGACATGACAGAAGAATAAAGTCACATTGTCACATTTCCTTTGGTTTATTCCGGCTGTACAGCAGTTAGCAAGAATGCTACTACTAAACGATGCTGTGGTATAATGTTTGGTTTTATACTAAACAATAAACCACTTCCCCTCTGGAACAGAACAGTGGGCCCAGTAGGTAAACAAGAAGACATCTGCATGAATTCCCTCTTATAAAATAACATCTTATAATAATTAATCTTTTTGAACCCCAGCTCTATCCCTTGAGGTCAAAGGTCCAAGTCCACCTCAGTGTCTGACCATCGGGGGCCAGAGACACCCTGACATGACCATGGTTCCAGGTTAGGGTCAGGGGTGAAGGTCAGGGTCAAGGGTTCAAGGTCAGGGTCCCAGGTTAAGGTCACATCCAGGTGTTAGGTGTATGTGGGGGGTTTTGGATGCAGGTGGTGGTGGTGCAAGTGTGTAGCTGGTGGTGTTTGGGTGGAGGCTGTGCTGTCAGGGTGTAGCGGGTGGTGTTTGGGTGGAGGCTGTGCTGTCAGGGTGTAGCGGGTGGTGTTTGGGTGGAGGCTGTGCTGTCAGGGTGTAGCGGGTGGTGTTTGGGTGGAGGCTGTGCTGTCAGGGTGTAGCGGGTGGTGTTTGGGTGGAGGCTGTGCTGTCAGGGTGTAGCGGGTGGTGTTTGGGTGGAGGCTGTGCTGTCAGGGTGTAGCGGGTGGTGTTTGGGTGGAGGCTGTGCTGTCAGGGTGTAGCGGGTGGTGTTTGGGTGGAGGCTGTGCTGTCAGGGTGTAGCGGGTGGTGTTTGGGTGGAGGCTGTGCTGTCAGGGTGTAGCGGGTGGTGTTTGGGTGGAGGCTGTGCTGTCAGGGTGTAGCGGGTGGTGTTTGGGTGGAGGCTGTGCTGTCAGGGTGTCGCTGGGCGGAGCAGAAGGCGGAGGGCTCCCCTGCAGATGAGGAGGAACCAGTGGACCTGCAGGGCCATCAGGAGGCCGGCCCCCAGGTTGCAGGGCCAGGGCACCTCCAGAGGCACCCGGAGCAGCGGGACCCGCAGGTACCTGCAGCCACGGGAGGGGGCGCTGTGGTCAGCATGGAGCCCCCGCAAACACACCTAAAGGCTTCCTCATTCACAGTGACTGTCTTAAAAAAAGGTAGGGGCGGGGCCTACCTGCTGTAGGGGTAGCACAAGTAGGGGCGGGGCCTACCTGCTGTAGCGGTAGCACAGGTAGGGGGTGGGGCCTACCTGCTGTAGGGGTAGCACAGGTAGGGGGCGGGTCCTACCTGCTGTAGGGGTAGCACAGGTAGGGGGCGGGGCCTACCTGCTGTAGGGGTAGCACAAGTAGGGGGCGGGGCCTACCTGCTGTAGGTGTCGTACAGGTACGGGCGGGGCCTACCTGCTGTAGGGATATCACAGGTAGGGGGCGGGGCCCACCTTCTGTAAGTGTCGTACAGGTAGGGGGCGGGGCCTACCTGCTGTAAGTGTCGTACAGGTAGGGGGCGGGGCCTACCTGCTGTAAGTGTCGTACAGGTAGGGGGCGGGGCCTACCTGCTGTAGGTGCAGTACAGGTAGGGGGCGGGGCCTACCTGCTGTAGGTGTAGTACAGGTAGGGGGCGGGCCTACCTGCTGTAGGTGTAGGAGAGGTAGGGGCGGGGCCTACCTGCTGTAGGTGAGGTACATGTAGGGGAAGAGCAGCACGCGACAGCAGAAGAAGACAAGGATCATCAGCGCTCCGTTGAGCTTGTGGAGGAGAGTCTTCTGCTGTTGGAACTGAGGAGCAGAGGAAGAGGTTCTCTGTGCGTTCCACTGTATGTTCTACGTTGCTTTGATATTTTGTGTTACTTCGGGTTCCCTTAATGAACCAATAGGAGCCCCAGCTCGTGTATAAAGGCGGCGCTGTTCTCCGCCACTGGGGGGTTTATCCATCGTTTTTTTATTGATTGATTGAAAACTTTATTGAACAGCAATTAACAGAAGTGTTCAAAAGGATCAAAAAGCACAATAAAGCCCAAAGGCTTGTTTCCATTGTGGTCCTTTAGATGGAAAGAGAGAAAAAACGCATGGACTAAAACATGGAGGACAAACACACACCACATGGACTACAACGTTGAAAAAAATAAATAAAAAATAGTAGACACACAGACAGTACAATGAACCACATAAGCTGGTGGTTGGTTGTTCTACATATCACTTCCTGTTTGTGCAGTATGTAAATGCAACGTGTGGTTTGCCTTGTCCCTGTTTGTGTTACAGTATGTGCTGCAGAAGAGTAACCTGCTGGAAATCAGCTTTATACTGACTCAGGCCCGTTTTAAATTGTGACGTTGTTATCTTTAATACTTTCCCGTATAACACAAATAAAATCAATAAAAATATAAATAACCCTGAGATAATAACATTTCTACTTGAAATGATGCAATAGATGCTCTTATTAAGTTGGGATGGGTCTTATGAAGGGGTGAGAGATGTTATTCAAATGGGCCAACATGTTATTCATATGTGATGTGAGAGAAGATACCTGGATCAGAACCTTCCCCAGACACACGAAGGGCGTGCTGAGCTCAGCAAGGAAGAGGAGACCCTGGAAGAAGTCCCCCCTCCCCTGCCTGCAGAACTGGGGGAGACAGAGACGGGTCAGGCTCACTCTGCGGGAGGAGACCGCTGTCTACAGACATTACACAGGTCGGATCTGTCCTAGACGCTATAACACATACAGCAGGAGATTTAGCGTTTAGGAACGATGAGAAGCAGAGCCATCATGGCTGCCTCTCCTAAGCCTTTCCCACACCATGCCACAGCATTGAAACCATGGAAGGCTCCACCCCCTGAGGCTAGACTCCACCCCCCCAGGCTAGGCTCCACCCTCTGCGTTAGGCTCCACCCCCCTGGTTAGGCCACACCCACCAGGATAGGCTCCACCCCTCAGGATAGGCTCAGCTAGTTGATTACATCATTGACTCCCCTATCGATTAGCATTGACTACTTATAGGTCCCGGGTTGTTCTAAGTAAAATGTAAATAGTAGTTTCCGTGGTTACCAGAGAGGCGGGGCAGCAGGCCAGCACCATGAAGAGGTGGTGGAGGACCAGAAGGAGCTCGCGGCGCAGGTAGCCCCCCACCCCGACCCCTCCCTCGTGACCTTTGACCTGTAGCCTGTGTCTGTAGCAGAGGAACATGGTGTAGATGTCGAAGACAAAGTAGGGCGTCGCAAAGACAACGTAGGACTCTGAGAGCCAGTGCCTAGAGAGACATGTGGGGGGTGGGGGGGGAGAGAAGAAGTGGGGGAGAGAGAGGGGGGGAAAGAGGGAGTAGGGGAAAGAGGGAGTAGGGGAGAGGGGGGGGGGGGAGAGTTGGTCATTTCCCTGGCAAATGGGGAAAGCTCAGACTTCATTTGACTAGCAAAACAAATGGCCACCTTCTTGCAGCTATGAACCCTGGGTCATTCCTCCCATCTCTGCTGGTCTTAAGAGACCCTGCAGATTAAATGATATAAGATGATCCAACCTGCTCCAACAGGAACTCACCTGTCCCTCATCACGTCCTCACAGGAAGTGACGATGATGACGCCAGCCGAAGACGCCATGATGGCCTGGACCGCCGACACGGCCCTGATACACATAATATAAACAATACTATACATATATGTATATATACTATATATATGATATATAGAAATACACACGGCCCTGATACACATAATATAAACAATACTATACATATATGTATATATACTATATATATGATATATAGAAATACACACGGCCCTGATACACATAATATAAACATGTATATATACTTTATCTATAATATATATACACACTGCCCTGATACATATAATATAAACATATACTATATATATATACACATGTATGCATCTAAATACATAAATATTAATTGTCTAAAATGTGACTTTGTTTGATGGCCTGTATGTGCGTGTGTGTGTGTGTGTGTGTTTTACCGGGCCGATGCAGTGGTAGCGTCTCCATGGTTACAGCCCAGCTGTGTGAGCGTTCGCTTGAAGAAGAAGAAAAGTCCGGGAAAGAAGAGACACCCTCCCACAAGGAGAGACCAGCTGTCTGTCTGTCCGTCCATGCCTGTCTCCGGCTCTACCGCAGTCTGTCTCTCTACTTCAGGCTCTTCATCTCTCCATCCAAAGTGCTGTCTGCCTCTCAGCTGCTATATACGTCTGTCTCTCTCTCTGTCTCTCTCCTCTTCTGTCAGTCTCTCACCCTGCTTCTATTGGTCCCTGTCTCTATGTCTGTCTCACTCAGCTTCTATATGTCTCTCTCTCTCTCGGTCTGTCTCTACTCTTCTATATGTCCGTCTCTATATGTCTGTCTTTGTTTCTATGTGTGTCTCTCTGTTTCTATGTGTGTCTCTCTGCTTCTATGTCTGTCTCTCTGCTGCTGTCTCTCTTTTGTGAGCAGCTTAGAGGGGGTGTGGCCATCTCCTCGAATGGCACCCTTAAGCTTTCAGGTCTTGTGTGTTCTGATTGGCTGCTTGGTGGCTGGAGGCCGGCTGGCTGGGCTTTAATGTAAATACCTGCCAGCTGGTCTACCTGTCAGATTTATCTACAGAAAGACAGGCAGAGAGAGAGACAAGAAAATACAGGAGACAGACAGGTGGAGCAGACACCCCTGCTGAGAACTTTAAAAGCGATTAGGATTTAGAGGGGGTTGTATGTGTGTGTGTGTCAGTCACGCGACCAACATTAACTACCATAAGCTTGCTTATTTAACTAGCCATCTATTGTTAACTAGCTTCATTACCTAGACAACTAGCATTAGCCAGATTTGTTTAACTATTGGACTACGTGTAGTTAGCTTCACAAATTAGCTGACGACCGATAGCATTTTATAATCTGAAAACTTGAAAATCAAGACATACAAGTGGGTATTAAAGATTCCAGTGTCTAGTTTTATTCATGGTCCACTACTTTAAATTCTAAACATCGTTTTTTAAGAAATTCAAGTATTTGTTGGGAACAAGTCAAACATCCTGCTGCTAAAACGTTAAAACAACATCGGTTTCATATCATAAAACAAAATATCAAGAGGATTCTTTTTATACCCGAGAAGAGGAAAGAAATTTGAGGCTGAAATAAGCAATAGTTTAGTTTGTAGGATATGATGCAACTTCCAGATAACCAATAGTTTAGAAGACGTAACTTCCAGATCACCAGTAGGTTAGATGTTAGATGTGGACGTCTAAGTATTGGTAGTTTAGAAGAGGTGTTGAGGCGTGATGATCGCAGTGTGATGGCTGTGGTGACGTTGGGCTGTTGGCTGTGAGCTGTGGGGTGAAGCTAGCAAGCAGGAGTGATGCATCATGTCACACGGGGATGTCATGTCTTAATCCTAATACAGCTAATGCAGAGGTGGGGGGGGGGCGGGGCTTACCCTCTGAAAACACAACTACCAATTCAAAATCAAAACGGATCAAACATCAAACTTACAAAACGGGTCCAGAGTAATATCATTTCCTAAAAGATGAATAATTAAATAAAAAAGGACCACAACATGAATGGTATCGTCCATGTGGACAGCGCTGCTCCGGGGGTGGGGGGGGGTACACATGCAGCTATACAGAGCTCAGGCCCTACAGCGCTCCTAGTGGTGGGAAGGCGAACCGTAGCCCCGGTCACGCTCGGCTTCATGAGCCAGGGAGGTCAGGGCTCAGAGGACGATGAGGTGGGCCTCGGGGAAAATACAAAAGGCTAGAAATACACAGCGGGGCCAAGAACCTCCCTTAGACGGACTGGTCCACTGGGTCCTGGTCCGGGGGGGTCTAGTGGGTCTGTGGTGGTCCGGGGTGGGGGGGCTATAGTTTAAACTCTTCTACCTGCTTCTTCAGACACACACACACACACACACACACTCAATAAATTAAATAAAAGCATGGTCTATTGAGACCCTTCCCTCTACACCTTAAGCCACGCCCTGCCTGGCCGCTCCCAGCCAATCACAAAGCCCGTTTGGCATGGCTGAAGTCGAGGGGGTGGTCTCTGTTCAGCAGGGACACCTGGAGGACCTCTGTTAGCCTAGCCTAGCTTAGCACTGGCATTAGCGCCAACGTCTCAAAGACAATGTTCAGACCACAGACCGTTACCCACAATGCACCAGCAGGTCTCTCTGTAGCATCCGTCAGCGGGCGGGGGGGGGGGGGGGGGGGGGGGGGGTTGGAGGTCCCTGATGGGAGTTGAGGAGGAGCGTGGAGGAGGAGCGCGGCGTTCTGCTACATGGGGCGGCTAACACAGTGCTGCGTGGGGGCGGGGCATGCCTCGTGCGCCTCCTGGGGGAGCAGGAGGAGGAGCAGCGCCTCCTGGGTCCTAGTGCTCCTCCCTGGAATGACTTCAACACCACAAACACTACAGTTTAAACATGAGGAGTAGGAGGAGGAGCAGGGCACCTCCTTCTTACAGGTGTGTGTGTGTGTGTGGGGGACTGTCTGTGTGTGTGTGTGTGTGTGTGTGTGTGACTGTGTCTGTGTGTGTGTGTGTGTGTGTGTGTGTGTGTCTGCATCTTCTTTCCAGTGTCGGTTTGATGGAGGTTTCCCAGAAGCCCCGGCGGTATCGGCCCCTCCTCATCTCTCCTCCTTCCTTGACACCTTGGAGGAGTGCCACGCCGTCGACCTGCACACACACGCACACACACACACACACACACACACACACACACACACACACACACACACACGCACGTTAAATATTGAACTGAATGTTGGCAGGTCGGCCCTCTTCCAGGCGGCGGGGGGAGGAGGAGGTAGAGTTGAGGTGGAGCGAGGTGAGGAGGAGGAGGAGTTGAGGTCTTCCTCACCTGATGAAGGTCTTGAAGGCGGCGCTCTGTGGGTTGATGCAGAGCGGGACTCTCTTCCCCTGCTGGTGCTCCGTGATGAAGCGGTGGATCAGCTCTACGGGATAGAGCAGCGCCGTTAGCCACCGCTAGGCTACCAGCTAATAACCTTACCCGCATGGCTCAGCTAACCGCCGCGCTAAAGTCTCAGCTAACCTTACTAACCGCCATGCTAACGCCTCAGCTAACCTTGCTAACCGCCAGGCTAAAGTCTCAGCTAACCTTGCTAACCGCCATGCTAAAGTCTCAGCTAACCTTGCTAACCACCATGCTAACGTCTCAGCAAACCTTGCTAACCGCCATGCTAACGTCTCAGCTAACCTTGCTTACCGCTAGGCTGAGGTCTCATCTAACCACCGTGCTAAAGCCTCAGCTAACCTTGATAACCGCCATGTTAAAGCCTCAGCTAACCTTGCTAACCGCCAGGCTAAAGTCTTCGGCTAACCTTGCTAACCGCCAGGCTTAAGTCTCAGCTAACCTTGCTAACCGCCATGCTAAAGTCTGAGCTAACCTACCTGACCACCATGCCAAAACCTGAGTTAACCTAGCTAACCACCATGCTAAAACCTGAGCTAACCTTGCTAACCGCCATGCTAAAGTCTGAGCTGCCCTAGCTAGGCGCTAGGCCGCCGCGGGTACCTTTGCCCTGCCAGACGGACAGCAGGCTGTTCTCGTAGCTGTGGCTGAAGGGTCGCTCGGCGGGCGGCTCGAAGTCGCGGGTGTAGACGCGGCCGCTGGGCACCGAGTAGCAGCACTGGCACATGCAGGTGTGGTAGCGCAGCCGGCCCTCGTCCAGGTAGGGGTGGGACAGTGCGTCGCTGCCGGAGATACGCTTGGCCTGCAGGGTGGAGGGAGAGACAGAGAACGGGTGAGACATGGAGGGTACAGGGGGTGGAGGAGTGAGGTGATGGAGGAGTGAGGTGATGGAGGAGTGAGGGGATGGAGTGAGGGGATGGAGGAGTGAGGTGATGGAGGAGTGAGGTACAGGTGATGGAGGAGTGAGGTGATGGAGGAGTGAGGTGATGGAGGAGTGAGGTGATGGAGTGAGGTGATGGAGGAGTGAGGTGATGGAGGAGTGAGGTGATGGAGGAGTGAGGTGACGGAGGAGTGAGGTGACGGAGGAGTGAGGTGATGGAGGAGTGAGGTGATGGAGGAGTGAGGTGATGGAGTGAGGTGATGGAGGAGTGAGGTGATGGAGGAGTGAGGTGATGGAGCAGTGAGGTGATGGAGCAGTGAGGTGATGGAGCAGTGAGGTGATGGAGCAGTGAGGTGATGGAGCAGTGAGGTGATGGAGCAGTGAGGTGATGGAGCAGTGAGGTGATGGAGCAGTGAGGTGATGGAGCAGTGAGGTGATGTGGAGCCTCACCGGGTCGAACACCAGCATGCGGCAGAGCAGGTGCACGGCCTCGTGCGTGGCCGCGTCCGACAGCATGTAGAGCACCGACAGGGAGGGCTGCGGTCAGGGCAGAGGTCGGGGGTCAGAAGGTGCTCTCTCCCGTGTTCCCTCGCCCCCCAGCAGACCAGCCGTGACTCCGTGTCACCGCTGGCCTGGTTACTATCAGGAGGGCGGGGTCACAGGTCGTACTGGTTTATGAGGGTCACGGGGGGGGGGGGCTTACCGGTTTGTGGGGGCCTCTCAGGATGTGGGCGCGGGCGCCCTCGCAGGCCGAGGCCATGGCGGAGAGGGGCGGGGTCCCCAGCAGGTCTGTGATCAGGTCCAGCTGGAACAGGAAGCACAGCGCGGTCAACAGGAGGCACAGCGCGGTCAACAGGAAGAACAGGGACCTCAACAGGAAGCACAGCATGGTCAACAGGAAGCACAGCATGGTCAACAGGAAGCAAAGTCAACAGGAAGCACAGCGCGGTCAACAGGAAGCACAGTCAACAGGAAGCACAGCGCAGTAAAGGAGGAGGAGCACTAGGACCTATACCGTTTTATTTAACACACACACACACACACACACACACACACACACACACACACACACACACACACACACACACACACACACACACACACACACACACACACACACACACACACACACACACACACACACCTGCTGGATGGGGCTCTGGGCCTGGAATAGGATGCGTCGGCCCAGCAGCTCGGCGAAGATGCAGCCCACGGACCAGACGTCGATGGCCGAGCCGTAGTGGCGGCTACCCATCAGCACCTCGGGGGCGCGGTAGTACTGGGTCACCACCTCCTGGGTCATGTGACGCGAGGGGTCGGGCTCCTCCACGCGGGCCAGGCCAAAGTCACAGATCTGGAGGGGAGGGGGGGGGGGGGGGGGGCGGAGCCGGAGCCGTCAGTCAACATGACAACAACAACAAGGTACGATGTGAACTGATCCATGATTTTGTATTGTTTAATGTTTAAGGGCGGGCGGTGACGTGAACCCAGGTTTGGTCAACCTATCATAAAACACAGGGCGGGTTGCCAGGTTGGGCTACCTTGAGCAGACAGTTGGAGTTGACCAGCAAGTTGCCAGGTTTGATGTCTCTGTGGAGGATCCCAGCAGAGTGGAGGTACTTCAGCCCTGGGGGGTGAGGAGGGTATGTGAGGAGCTATTCACACAATACTCAGTATGATGAGTGTTGTTACTAACACAATACTCAGTATGATGAGTGTTGTTATTGACACAATACTCAGTATGATGAGTATTGTTATTGACACAATACTCAGTATGATGAGTATTGTTATTGACACAATACTCAGTATGAGATGAGTATTGTTATTGACACAATACTCAGTATGATGAGTATTGTTATTGACACAATACTCAGTATGATGAGTATTGTTATAGACACAGTACACAGTACGAGATGAGTATTGTTATTTACACAATACTCAGAATGATGAGTATTGTTATTGACAGAAGACTCAGTATGATGAGTATTGATATTGACACAATACTCAGTTTAATGAGTGTTGTTATTGACACAATACTCATGAGATGAGATCATTGAGATCATGAGATCATTAATGTTAAGTTACTCAGTATGAGATTCATTTGTGCTAAAATACTCAAGGTGTTGATAGGAGCGAGGAGGAGGCGGGGGAGTCGGTAGGAGGTGGAGAGGCTAGGGGAACGAGGAGGAGGAGAAGGAGGAGGAGTTAGGGGAGCGAGGAGGAGGAGGAGCTAGGGGAGCGAGGAGGAGCGAGGAGGAGCTAGGGGAGTGAGGAGGAGGAGGCGGAGCTAGGGGAGCGAGGAGGAGGAGGAGGAGGAGCTAGGGGAACGAGGAGGAGGAGAAGGAGGAGGAGTTAGGGGAGCGAGGAGGAGGAGGAGCTAGGGGAGCGAGGAGGAGGAGGAGGAGCGAGGAGGAGCTAGGGGAGTGAGGAGGAGGAGGCGGAGCTAGGGGAGCGAGGAGGAGGAGGAGGAGGAGCTAGGGGAGCGAGGAGGAGGAGGAGCTAGGGGAGCGAGGAGGAGGAGGAGCAGGAGGAGGAGGCCTACCTCTGAGGATCTGGTAGAGGAAGACCTTGATGTGGTCGGTGGTGAGCGGCTGAGGAGACACGATGACCTTGTGGAGGTCGCTCTGCATCAGCTCTGTGATGACGTATCTACCAGCCCGTCAAGGTACACACTGTACTACACACCGCTACACACAACACACAGTCAAGGTACACACTGTACTACACATTGCTAGACACACAACACACTGTCAAGGTACACACTGTACTACACACTCAGGGACAACAATTGGAGGTCAGCTTGCAGAGAGAGAGAGAGCGGTAGAGAGAGGTCAGAGTGCAGAGAGAGAGAGAGAGCGGTAGAGCGAGGTCAGAGTGCAGAAAGAGAGAGCGGTAGAGAGGTCAGAGTGCAGAGAGAGAGAGCGGTAGAGAGAGGTCAGCGAACAGAGAGAGAGCGCGGTAGAGCGAGGTAGTGAAGGATACATCTCCTCGAAGCAGTCGATCTGTGGCGGCTGCAGGATGTCCAGCGCAGACAGAACCTGAGGAGACAGAGACACTCAGACTACAGCTCCCATGATGCACCGGGGCAGGTCACCATCTCTCGTTGGTCGGGGTGAGGTTTGGGTTACTTGGGTCATAATAATGACGGTGGGACGATGGGGTCATGGTAGGGTTATGGAGGTGTGATGTAGGGGTTATGGAGGTGTGATGTAGGGGTTATGGTCAGGTTTATATCTTATTTCTCAAATAGTACACGCTGTTCTTTCTGCAGATTCTAAATCTGACCCCCTCAGCGTGGCTCTTTGGTCCTCTGCTCTCACTGCTTCTCCTTCCTTACATCCTCCCCTACGTCCTACTGGGACACATGACTCCTCCCAGACCCAGAAGGCCTGACTGCAATTAAGAGACGGGTCGTCTCGAATCTACCGACGGCTCAACAGAAGCTGCTACACCAGAGGCATCCTACGATCTGCCTGTCCACCTGGCCTGTCTCAACAGGAGGACCCCCCCATCACTGTAAACGACTCATTACAAATTATTTTAACATTGTTTTATACTACTATGTGTAAATCAGGCCCCCATTGTAGTCCTATCCTTCCCTGGTCGGAGGGAACCCACAGTAGGAGTTCCTTCTGGCCCGTTGTGGGGGGGCTAGAGGTCAGGTTTATCTACGTATTTGGCCTCTAATGCCTGGAGATGGGTGCAGTGATTACATTGTTACAACATTACATGGCCTCGAGATGATGGTGGGTGATGTCGGGGTTGTGGAGCCTTACGTTGTCGTGTTTGAAGAAGCAGAGCATGCGCAGCTCTCTGAAGACCCTCTTGCATGACACCAGGTTCTGGAATACGTTCGGCATCTTCTTCAGCGCCACCTTGCGGCCGTCGCGCGGGTCCGTGACCGACCTAGTCGGGCGGGCAGACACAAGTTAACAGTCGGGTCCGCGGCGATGTTGTACCAATCAAAGGAGGGGGAAATGTTGATTTAAATATTGGCACATTTAGTTTATGAGGAATATAACACAAAAAAAATCGAAAAACTAAAAGAAAACGAGTTTACCAGACAACACCGAAGGCCCCATAGCCGATGGGCCGATCCGGCTCCATTTCCGCCGGGCTTGGCACCTCGCTGGCCGGGTTGCTGTAGGGCTGCGGTACCGCCGCCCCACCACCCGTGCTTCCACCAAGAGACGTCGGGTGACGAGGCGTCCCCGCAGGGGCCGTGGGTCCCGTCAGGCACGGCGTGGCGCTCAGGCCGGTAGACGGGGTTCCAGTAGAAGTGTTAACGCAGAAGTACTTGTGGCCCAGTTCAGAGCCAGGGAACAGGTTTCCACAGACCGCCTGTCGACCTGCCCCGTGGAAGGCCATGCTCACCTCTGGACCCCCGAACTCAGCTTCTTCGCAGACCACCCCGACCTATTCCCGGCTACTGGCGACTAATGCAACCGATTGCTTCCAAATGCATGACGAGGATGATCAGTTTTGTTTGCTTATGCAAAGGTCAGACGTTATGTCCAGCATCGTTTATCGTCAAATAATGAACGGGATAAAGAAAGTGGAGGCGGTCGGACTCCGGGGACCAGTGGGTCGATGCTGGCTCAGGTTAAAAACAGATGAGGAGCCTGGATTACCGGCCGCTGCTCGGCTGGGACCCGCTGAACCACCGTTAGGGACTTATAACAACTTTGATTGACTTAGATCCAAAATGCCTTCTGTTTTGCTGCTGTGTTGTGGTCGGGGTCCTGACCAGCTATGATGCTAACCAGCTGTTAGCATGGAGCTAAGCTGTAGCTGTGACCCATAAAGCCGCCGCCGGCCGTCTATCGTGACCTATATCTCTGCAACTCTCTCCCTGCCTCGACCCATACAGCCCCGGACATCACGAACCACCGGCCTCGTTTCTTCTGGGGTGGCGGCTCAAAAAAAAAGTATTCTGATGTGCGAAACAGGAACAAAAAGCCAAAGTTTCCAGCCGGTGGTTAATCCTGCAGATAGCGTTAGCTTCCTGCTAACAGCTCTGATCCAGTTAGCTTAGCTGAGTTCACTAGCTGGCATCCATGTCGTCATAACCACTCGAGTCCGGCTTTCCTTCCAACCAAGTATAAAGAAAACGGGTCCGTTTAATCCAGGTTTGATGTGGACAAGAAGCGCGGGCATGTAGTGTCAGATGCGCCGGGTATGGAGAGCAAGATGGGCCGGGTATGGAGAGCAAGATGGGCCGGGTATGGAGCAGTAGATGGCCGGGCATGGAGAGCGACGGACGGCAGGAGGGGGAGGAGCCCCCCGTTGGGGGAGGGTTGGGGTAAACAGCCACAAGCAATTGGAATCAATCATGATTATCGATATGGCATTATTACTTTGTTGGCCTCATTGGCCTAATCACTTTTTAATTACTAAGTTGGATCTAAAATCTATCTATTTAAAAAAAAAAATATATGTTTTAATTTCTATATTGCATATAGGCTCCTTAATTTAAAATCCATGTATTTTTTTTTTTTTTTTTACATTGCATCTCATTTCCTTCACTTTCCATATACAACTCTGACTAACGTAATATTAATTCATTTATTATCTGTCAATAAGACTCAATAAGACCCATAAATGCATTTTTTACTGCCTTTTAATACAGTAGTACGGCGCTATGCACTATGCATCAAATACACTCAATATAAGCAGCACAGATAGAGAAAATATCCACAAGGTAGCTCACATACGACATGAACGTCCACAACGAAGACCGTCTGATTCTACCGAGCACATTCGATGTCCGGGAGAATATACACTTCATGATCGTAGCCTTATAAAAATGTTTATTGACACGATAACCCATGTGGTAGATACTGGAGTAGACTGGTCCTTCATGTTGGGGGAAGATGCAGAGGAAGAAGGTTCGGAACTGGTTTGTTGCCACATTGGTAGCAGAGTAACAAAGAAATTAACATTTAGTACCTCCCTGTTTATTACATATTTTAACAGAAATATCAGGCCAAAAGATAATAAAAAAAAGAAGGCGTGACCAGCCCTGAAACAAACAAAAGATTCATGAGTTCATCATGGAACATGTGTGGATGGTAACAGTGTGTGTGTCAATACTGTTGTCTCCATGGAAACGGGACACGCCCACGTGGCCGTGCCGGCAGGACAAACAAACAAAAGTAATCCCAGCCCAGAGGGGTGGACGACAGCCGCGCCCTGCTCCTCCTCCGCCTCCTCCGACTGCTCCCCCTGCTTCTCCTGCTCCTTCGGCGCCGCTAGCTGTGGGTGGAGGAGGTGTTGATGCTGGAGGTGTTGATGCTGGAGGTGTTGATGGTGGAGGTGTTGATGGAGGAGGTGTTGATGGAGGAGCAGTCGCTGACCAGCAGGGCCACGCTGTTGCCGCTGGTTACCGCGACCGACATGCTGGCCCCGCCCCCCATGGCCCCGCCTCCGGTGCTGGAGGAGGGGGAGGAGGTGGTGGGGGGCGGGGCGGCGTGGGTGCCCATGTGACCCTGGAGCTGCGTGGCCGTCTTGCACTGGACCCCGCACAGCTGGCAGAGCAGGACGCCCCCCCCCCCGGACCCCCCCGCTCTCCTTCCACTCCTGGCCGTGGTGCTTCTGGGCGTGGACCCGCAGGTAGGTGAGGGTGGTGAAGCCTGGGGACACACAGAGAACCTTCACCTGGGCACACCTTCCACCTGGCCTACCCTCACCTGGCCTAGGTGAGGCTCAGGGAGCTCTCCTCACATGAATGGAGAGAGAGAGAGAGAGAGAGAGAGAGAGAGAGAGAGAGAGAGAGAGAGAGAGAGAGAGAGAGAGAGAGAGAGAGAGAGAGAGAGAGAGAGAGAGAGAGAGAGACCATGACACTGCCTGGTCTCTCTCCTCTCACGCTCTCTCTCCTGTGTGGTTGCCATGGTTACAGTTGGACGTACTGCGGTTGCAGAGGTGGCAGGCGTGGTGCTGCGATTGGTTGTGGACCCTCATGTGGTCGGTGATGTAGGCGGCGGACAGCAGCTTCCCACAGATGTGGCAGGGGACCTTCTCCTCGTGGCGGATCAGGTGAGCGCGCAGCCGGTCGCGGGTCGCGAACGCAGAGGAGCACGTCTGCACAGACACACGGGTTCAGAGGAGCCCTGCAGTACTACTACAACACTAATACTACTACTACACTACTACTACAACACTACTGCAACACTACACGACCACTACAACAGAGGAGCACGTCTGCACAGACACACGGGTTCAGAGGAGCCCGGCAGTACTACTACAACACTAATACTACTACTACACTACTACGACACTACTACTACAACACTACTGCAACACTACAACAGAGGAGCACGTCTGCACAGACACACGGGTTCAGAGGAGCCCTGCAGTACTACTACAACACTACTACAACACTGCTACACTACTACTACAACACTACTACAATAACACTAAAACACTACTACAACACTACTACAATACTACTGCAACAATGCTACACTACTACAACAATACAGACAGACAGACAGACAGACAGACAGACAGACAGACAGACAGACAGACAGACAGACAGACAGACAGAAAGTGAGGCGGATGCACAGACGTTTACTGTGCACTTGAAGGGTCTCTCCGTGGAGTGAACTTGTCTGACGTGGCTGTTGAGGTGGTCGGGTCTGCAGGAAACAGAACATCCCAAAGGATTTGAATGCTCCGAGAGTTACATTTAGAGTTGGCTGTGGTGTGGTTTAAGCTAGCAGCTTAGGGTGCAAAGTGAACCGTGCAGTTAGCTTTGAGGAAGTATATTCTAATAACTGTAAATTAACTTGGCTGAGAGCTGTTACTTTCTTGTCTTGTCGTACATAAGGGCGTGTCCTCCAGGCAAGCAGGGGGTGCTGTGGGCTCTACCTGGAGAAGGCCTTGGCGCAGTGGGGGCAGATGTAAGGCTTCTCCACGCCCCCCTGGTGTGAGCGGACGTGGTAGGACATGCGGTCCTTCCTCTTGAAGCGCTGCTGGCACACGGGGCAGGAGTACGGCTTCTCGTCCGAGTGGGAGAGGCGGTGGCGGTTCAGGTGGTACACGTCCCGGAAGGCCTTCCCGCACGCCTCGCACGCGTGGTTCTTCCTCACCTGGCTGGCCACCGCGGTCACGCTGCGAGGGGGACCCGGGGAAATCTGAGAAACACAAACAAAAATAACTCAAGTGTATGGCCGAAAAACAGCCTCCATCCAAAGAGAGGATCAGGACAACAATCACACCAGACATTGGATGGATCCATGTTAAGGTGCAGTCTAGAGTAAGACACACACCCAGCACAAAAGCACTTGGCTCCAACCCCACTGTGTACAGTCTACCAGTAGGCCTGCTGGAGCCCGATGTCCTGACCCCTAGCTGCGCCTTCAGGCCATGGATCTGATCTGAACGCTGCACACACCTGTTCCAAGGCTCCCACCACCACCAGGGCGGCCTGGATGGGTTGAGGCGGTGCTGCCATGGTTACGGTTGCCGGGGCGACGGACACGGCGAGGGGTTGCGCCTGCTGGTTGGAGCGCGACGGGAGGGGCTCTGGGGCGGCGGGGGGGGGCAGGGTGAGGTGGAGCAGGGACAGCGGCACCGCCCCCTTCTCCCGGGCGGCGCGGTCCTTCATGCGGACGCCCGTGTGGACGGACTGGTGTCGCCGCAGGTTGTAGCTGTTCTTGAACTGCTTGCTGCAGGTCGCACAGATGTGGGCCGGGCGGCCGACCTTGGAGAGAGGCTTGACTGGAGAGAGAGAGAAGTGGGGGGGGGGGGGGGGGGGGGGGGGGACAGAGGGAGAGGGGGAGGGGGGGAGGGAGAGAGAGAGAGAGAGACAGAGAGGGGGGGGGGCGAGGGAGAGAGAAAGAGAGAGGGGGGGGGAGGGAGAGAGAGAGGGGGGGGGGGAGGGAGAGAGAGAGACAGAGAGAGGGAGGGGGAGGGGGGGAAGAGAGAGAAAGAAATGTGTGCTATTAGAGTGTTTCTGGCTGACGGACGTATACAGCAAATCTCTTCTTAGTAACTCAGAACTATTTAGTCTGTCAACATCATGTTACGAGTCACACCTCCGGGGAGATAGTCTGAACCAGCAGCAGAATCCTTATTTGGTATGTGGGAGACTTTAGTGACCTCCTCTCTGCAGCCACGGAGCCCTGGAACACTTGGAATGAAACCGGCATGAATCAATGGTGGACACGACTCCTCCCCTATGAGACGTGACTCCTCCCAGATGAGACGTGACTACTCCCCTATGCCTATGAGACGTGACTCCTCCCAGATGAGACCTGACTCCTCCCCTATGAAACCTGACTCCTCCCCTATGAGACGTGTCTCCTGTCTGATGAGATGTGAGTCCTCCCTAAAGAGACCTGACTCCTCCCCTATGAGACGTGACTCCTCCCCCATGATACCTGACTCCTCCCCCATGATACCTGACTCCTCCCTTGTGATACCTGACTCCTCCCTCCAGCCTCAGTCTCAACAGGACTCAACATTTCTGGTATTTGGGGAGTTTGTTGTTTTCCAGAAGTGCTCTGTAGTCAGGTTGACTCAAAGCCCAGTCTCCTATGACGCTGCCCCCCTACCTAGAGGTCCAGGGAGGCTAAACCACACGGTCTACACGGTTCACTAGTGGACGTGGTGCGGTCATGGATGTTAGTGTGGATGTCTAGATCTTACCCCAGCTTGAATGACCTGTCTAGCCCTACATGACCTGTCTGTCTCCCTGGCCTACCTGCGGGGGGGTCCTCGCTGAGGGCCGCCGTGTCCACCGTGGAGGGGGGCGGGGCCAGGTGGTCGTCATGGGGACTGGGGTTGGAGCCACTGAGCTCGGGCAGCATGTCTGCTTCTGATTGGCTCTGAGCAGCAGGCGTCTGAGTAAAACAGGAGAGGAACATCACATTATATTATAATTACATTTTAGATACTAAACTTGTTGTATAGTATATAACTATATATTATGACTTTTATGAAACCTAGTTAATCCTTCACTGATGATGAGTGCGTAGAATAATATAGTTAATCCCACCTTTTGACTAATGTTAGTGTATTATTTAACTTTATTAATCCCAAATGTTATGTTATAAAATCCTGTCTCCTACAGCGTTGGGGAAGGGAGTTGGGCTCCCCTCCATCCTGATCTCCTCCCTCCCTCCCTCCCTCCCTCCCTCCCTCCCTCCCTCCCGTCAGACCCCCCTCCCTCCCGGATCACAGACCGGACATCGGGGCTTACCTGGAACAGGAAGTTACTCCAGGAGGTATCCATGGCAGGTGTGTCCGGGCGGGTCGATAAACCAATCAGTGTCGGTGAGGGAGCGCAGACGGATGAGAGAACATGGAGGTAGAGGCTAAGGACCGCAGGACCTTAGTACCCCGGTCCTATGTGGTTCTAGGGGGACGTGTTAGTAAAACCAGATGAATCTGATTGGAATGTCTTCTACTTTCTGTTCTTAATGTGATGTCTACAGTCGGTTATATCGGTGTCTTAATATAAACCTATTCTGAACAAAGATCACGTGATGCATGCAAAATAAGATGACAATGGAAAAATGATTAAATGATGCAATTAAAATGTAATCATGCTCATCAGCAGCGTTGGGGAAACCAGTCTTTTATTGCGATAGCTCCAAAAGGCCGAGACGATGGATCCAAAGCCTCGGTATTGCGTAAACCTTGTCCCCCAACTAGAGACCTCCTCGTCGGGCGTGATCCGTGGCTCCGCCTCGCCGTTTCAATCGAAAGGGTGACATCTTTCTATTTTTTTTTAATTCTCGCTCTCCCTCCCACCCTCACTGTCTTTCTTCCTTTTCTTTTTTTATCTCTTCTCCTCTCTCCCCCTCCGGTTCCCCCGCCGCGGTCCCCCTCGTTTAAAGGGAAAGTATTTGGTGCGCCTCCTCCTCCTCTTGTGCCGCACCGCGTCCCTGCCGCGTCGCCGCCGCGCCGCCCCCGCCTCCTCCTCCTCGTTGGCCGACAGATATTCACATTCCCGAGGAGCTCGAAACCAAATCAAACCGGGCGCCGTTTCCCCGCCGCGACCCGTTCTGCCGCACCGCTAACGACCCGCTCCCCTTATCACGCAGACCGCTCGTCGGTGCGGCGCAGCTTTGACATACCGCGTCCGCCCGCGTATTAAAGCTGAGGACGCGCGCCAGAGCAACAGCTGGATCAGTGACGACACATGTGTTGATGTCAACACGGAGCCGTCACGCGTTGAGGCTTTATTATGCATGTGAACACATTAAAATAACAACATAACCTTCTATCCTAAAACATTTCCAAAGCACTTTACAGAACAGTCTAATTGAACTGTTGTTATGGTTACGGTCTGTTATCTTTAATGATGACACTCTGTCACTCAAACACCTTCAGTTTGGCATGGAAAGGAAACATTTGAAAGTGGAAGTACAGCACATTACTATATATAATATAACAAGTATGGTTCTCTCTACTCTTCAAGCTGATCCTAACAGCACATCACTCTTTATAACATAACAATAACATAACATAATAATATTGTGGCGAATATGGCAAAAGCAGAGGTGTGCTATATTCTTTCAGTGACTTCATTGAATCCCAGAGTACCCCCTTAACCACAACAAAGCTCAACGAGCACCCCGTAACCACAACAAAGCTCAACCGTCTTTTTAACCCTAACTTCCGCACCACAAAGCATGATGGGAACACATCAACCAATAGCAGTCGTATAACAACACAACAAACATAACCCTGGCGCTACAATATTAACGCTGTGTCTTCAAGCTGAGGACCAGAAGGAGCACAGGCAGTACATCTATACATCTGAATGGATACTTTATTTTCCACACACACACACACACACACACACACACACACACACACACACACACACACACACACACACACACACACACACACACACACACACACACACACACACACTTCTATGACCCCAGCCCCCATCTAGCCACGCCTCCTCCTCGTCTCTCATTGGTCCTTGACGGCCTGTCTCTCAGCAGCGTCCAGGGCGGCCATGTTCTGGGCGGCGGTGATCAGATGCAGAACACTGATCCCTGACTTCAGGAGGCAGATGATCCCGCACACACCTTCTAGGACCAGCATCCACACTGAGGGGAACACATCACACAGAGATATACACACACCTTCCAGGACCTGCCTCCACACTGCAGACAACACATCATATATATTCACACACACACACACACTCTAGTACAACAGTAGACCTAGCAGTATAATAGAGACACTAGTGGACTCAAGTCAGCCAGTAGATCCTACCTGCTGGTTCTGGGGTGTGGTAGAGGAGGTAGAGCAGGCAGAAGAACATCTCGTTGCCCATACACATGACGAACAGCACCGGCTGGAGGGAGACAGGGGTTAAGCGAAGCTAGACTCACTGCTCTAGAGAGAGGAGCAGACTCACTGCTCTAGAGAGAGGTGCAGACTCACTGCTCTAGAGAGAGGAGCAGACTCACTGCTCTAGAGAGAGGAGCAGACTCACTGCTCTAGAGAGAGGAGCAGACTCACTGCTCTAGAGAGAGGTGCAGACTCACTGCTCTAGAGAGAGGAGCAGACTCACTGCTCTAGAGAGAGGAGCAGACTCACTGCTCTAGAGAGAGGAGCAGACTCACTGCTCTAGAGAGAGGAGCAGACTCACTGCTCTAGAGAGAGGTGCAGACTCACTGCTCTAGAGAGAGGTGCAGACTCACTGCTCTAGAGAGAGGAGCAGACTCACTGCTCTAGAGAGAGGAGCAGACTCACTGCTCTGGAGAGAGGAGCAGACTATTAGCCTTGCTTTAGAGAAGCATAGAGACTTGTAAAGTCTGAGGTCAGTGCGAACTGAGTGAGTACTGTGTGTATACGGACCTTGGAGGTGTAGTAGAGTCTGAGGGCCGGGTTCCCAGACAGGTCAATGATCTTGTGGCTTGTGGAACCCTTCATCATGGAGCTGATGAAACACAACATCTCAACATCTCAACAATCCTCTCGTCTTATGAACACAACCTCCAACCGGGCCGACCCACCTATACAGGCATGTCTCACTTACACAGGTGAGTCTCACCTAGGGTTGGGTATCGTTTGGGTTCTATCCGATACCGGTGCCTACTCTGTACTTTTCAAACGGTTCCTGTGCTAAAACGGTTCTCGAACCGGTCCTTAAAAAAATGAAACTGCACACATTTGCATACATGCCCGACTTGTTATGAGTTTTACATTAAGCAGAAAGTCAGCGGACAGAGTTGAATGGCAACGGTGTTTGCTAGCCTACTTGATATGCAAGATTTAAGGTTGGCATTAAATAACTCGACTTACCCGAAGAGTCTGCTGTGTGTGCTGTGACTGATAAATATCTTTTAAAAAAAGAATTACAAATAATATTAATTACTCGCTGAAAGCAGGCAGGCATTCATCATGGCGCAACATTACTGCCAAAGTCATATTAAATAATATAACGCGGTTGCGCAAGGCAGCCACAGGAGACGCCAACATTTTTTTCAACCGCTCGGTACCGCGCTGTATTAATTCCCAATTTTTGAAAAGAAAAAGTATTTGAAGCGAATAACGACTCTTTTTTTGATTTGTTTATTTGGTTTTGAACAGAAAGTTTGGATGCATGCATCAGCTTTGAGTTTGTTTGTTTGTTACTTTAAAATGACATTCGCTAGCAACACGCACACACACACACACACGTTCATTCACGTTCACCCACTACAACCTGCCGATCTTCAATCAAAACAACATCAAGTAAGTGATGCCGCAGCGCGTTGACAAGTCCGTCCCGAGTCTCGAGGCGCCACAGGTTTTATGGTTTATATGTTTGAAAGCCGTGACACACACTTTTACCAGTTGGCCTGAAATACCACGCCTCGCATGGACCTATAAAGAAAGCCGTAGTCGTACCATCCGTGTTTAGCGCAACATTGAAAAGGGTCCCGTCTGAAACAGTGTCGCGCGGCACTGCGTTCCGAACACACCTGTGCAGGTGTGTTACCTGTTCAGCGGTGTGCTACCTGTGCAGGTGTGTGCTACCTGTGCAGGTGTGTGCTACCTGTGCAGGTGTGTGCTACCTGTGCAGGTGTGTGCTACCTGTGCAGGTGTGTGCTACCTGTGCAGGTGTGTGCTACCTGTGCAGCAATGTGTTAACTGTGCAGGTGTGTTACCTGTGCAGGTGTGTGTTACCTGTGCAGGTGTGTGTTACCTGTGCAGGTGTGTGTTACCTGTGCAGGTGTGTGCTACCTGTGCAGGTGTGTGCTACCTGTGCAGGTGTGTGTTACCTGTGCAGGTGCAGCCAGTGGCTGGAGATGTCGAGGCACATGCTGATCTGGAAGAGGAAGGTGTAGGAGGGGTAGAGCAGCGCCAGGTTGACCAGGAGACACATGGTGGCGCAGCGGTCGGTCAGCATGTCCAGCATCGCACCGAACTTAGTGCCTGTCAAGGTTACAGGAAGGACAATGAGAATCAGCATAAAC
The DNA here is from genome assembly GCF_902167405.1 of Gadus morhua. Lineage (NCBI taxonomy): Eukaryota > Metazoa > Chordata > Actinopteri > Gadiformes > Gadidae > Gadus > Gadus morhua. The sequence goes on from NC_044049.1 coordinate 520,501, forward strand.
ATGGGTGACAAAATGAAAATATGACTCAAATACAGTCAGGAATATTCATTTGGAACAACACCTATAACACAGATAGGAAATTAAAGCAGTGGTCAGGAAGATTACCGGCTGAGTTTCCGGGTTCAATCCCCAACGTTCACAGTCAACCTGGAGACCCCTAGACTCCGCTAGTCCTACCTGGAGCCCCCTCGCCCCCTTGCCCTACCTGGAGCCCCAGCCCTCGCCCTACACTGGTTGTCGGGGGGGGGGTACAGAGCTCACTTTGGTTGAGGGCGCGTGCGGCGTGGCCATCGAAGGCGTCCAGGAGGCCACTGAGGAGGTAGCAGAACGCCGCGGGGAGCGGACAGCACGGCATCAGAGCGAAGGAGAGGAAGGCCAGCGCGATACGGGCATACCCTGGAGGAAAGGAGGAGAGGAGAGAAGGAGAGAAGAGGGGGAGAGGATAGGGGTAGAGAGAGTAGAGGGGAGGGGAGGAAAGGAGAGAGGAGAGGAGGAGAGGAGAGGGGGAGAGAGAGGAAAGGAGAGAGGATATGAGGAGAGGAGAGGGGGAGAGAGAACAGTTGAACAGAAGAACAGGGGGAGAGAGGAGAACAGGAGGAAAGCGGGATGGAGGAGGAAAGAGGAGCAGGAGGGAGAAGGAGGAGAGGAGGTTAACTTAGTTGTTTCAGAACCAACTCAGCTCCTCATACAGTAGATTACTTACCGATCAGATTCGGAACGAAGAGGAAGATATTGTCTTCCGCCATCCTGTCTCAACGCAGCAATAAAACGAATAATAAGACGAATAATAAACTGCAAACAAGCGAACAATAATTTAAACTAGTAAACGGATTAAACTGGTTGTTGGTTTTGTCGCCGCTTTTTGCGTCTCTCACACAGGAAATGTCAGTATCCGACGAGTGACGACAGGCTTCCGGTCGAATCCGGTTGGACAAGACGTTTGTGATGACAGGAAGACCCGCCCACAAACACCAACGAGCTTCTGACGGAAGAAATATGAATTGCAAAAAATATATATAGAGAGATATTAATATATGTATTCAAAAATCATTATTTTTTATAGGATTTACGCGTTGGTTTTAGATGATATATTTTCTCTAAAGCTTTCAGTCATTAGTAATTCTCTTTTGTTGCAGACAATAGAGTGTTAATATTATATCATGGATCGACAGGAGGACTTATCGGTTTAGGTTCAACATAACGAAATTGTACTAAAACACATCCTAAAAACATATTTGAAACAGAAAAGCGAAGTCAGTGGAAAACCGTTGGTGATACTGTCCGTGAAACAGGCAGTGGTTGCAAAGCAAATCATTCTCGGTATCTTTTGGTACCTTAGTATTAATAGTATATCTAAATCCATCTGGATATCATTAATAATATCCGCTCCTCTTCTTGAGGAGATGAAGACTCGACCTTGGACGGCAGCTTATTAATACTTCCTCTAATTATCGAGGACATTAAAGTCTTCGGCTCTCGGGGGCTTCGGGTCCAACTCTTTAACTCCTTATAGTTCTTACCAAATGAGATCTCTTTGCTCCATATCTGGGTACCTCTAGTTTAATGACATTTTTAATTATAACTAAATAAGCATGCAATTATTAGATTAAGGTATTTTATATATATTTGCAACGCGGAATGTATTTGTCCTTATGTTACACGTTTGACGCAATACTACCATCCTGTTACGGAACAGTATGACGGGTGTGTGAAGCTCACCTCGTTTATGACTGAGCTGCACCTTCCAGGCGCTCTACTTCAGAGCCAACAAGGCTACATGGCCCTGCTAAACTCTGTCCCCCACAATGAACAGTTATACAGTACAACAATCGTATCTTATCTGGTGTAAAGGTACCTTAACCACAGTTGGCCTGCACGCTGTCCTATCACACACCGAGAGGACTCCTCCTTGATCAAGATGATCACTTATTCTGATCACCTTAATGTGAATGATGTTCAGAAATAGCTTTAAGTTATGTTATCTTCTAGATCTGTAGAGCGCGGATCTATTCTCCCCAACTCTAGATCTGTCGGGGGTAGATCGGTGTTCTCTAATTTAAGGTCTAATTTTTAATATTTACAGCACAGCGGTGACATCACAGCTCTTTAAAGCAGAATCAACAGTCAGGACAAATCGATGCACTTCCTCTTTTATTTTCTCCAAAAGTATTTTTTTTTCACGTTTCTGTACATCTAAGGACGTCCCCCGTCGCCATGACGCCCGGGCCGGACAACAGCTGACCGGGCCAACCAATGGGAGCGGGAGGGAGGAGTTGGCAGTGAGAGTGGATCATGGCTGAAGACAGGGGGGGGGGGGGGGGGGGGAAGGGTCCAGGTGTCAACTCATTCTCCTCCATCCGTGCAGATGAGGTAGTCATGACAACGCCAAACTTGAATCTGTCTCCCGTGGCAACGGCTAGAGGACTGGGGGCGCCACTGTGCAAAATTGAAATACCGACTTGACGCTCCCCAATCCGTCCATCGCCGCGGCCACGGGACGCTCCTGAACGTTTCCGTAGCAACAGCCACAGTATGTTCCTGAAGTTCCGTAGTAACTGCCATGGGATGCTCCCCAACGTCATCTCCATAGCAACCGCTTCTCAAACGCTATCGGTGGCGGAGATCGTTCACAACAATAAAAAAAATTACAAAATTAAAAGAATAAAAACAAAGATGGCACCCAACAGAGGACAGTTCCAGTCCAAATGCTAATACTGTTCTTCACAAGGCCACACCCACCCCGTGGCCACACCCACCCCATGGCCACACCCACTCAGGGGTCAAGCCCCCCCTTTTAGTATTCCTTAAAAAATAAAGCAACATTAGTCAGAAGGTAAAACCTGTTTGTGCCTCACAGTAACATTGCTTCAACGCCCTCTAGTAAAAAATACTACGAATAAACGATTCATTCCGGTAGTACTGCTGCTGCGGAGTAGTACTACTGGTACTTAATAATGATTCTTACTAGTAATGCGGATTACTAGTACTAGGGTAGCACTAGTAAAGTATTACTATTTAATGCTATTTAACGTGAGTGCCTCGCTGGTCCAGGAGTCGCCTCTCTGGAAACTCCTGGACGCGCCCACCCATTGTGCAACACCTCCGTGATGTCATCAGTGACCTCACGGCCGGACGACTCCGTGATGTCATCAGTGACCTCACGGCCGGACACCTCCGTGATGTCATCAGTGACCTCACGGCCGGACGACTCCGTGATGTCATCAGTGACCTCACGGCCGGACACCTCCGTGATGTCATCAGTGACCTCACGGCTGCATTGAGCAGTAGAGACGTCTCCTCCCTTATTTACATAGTTACACGGTCTAAACAGCCCTTGCCTCCTCTCACCACCTCCTCTCTCCTCGCTGCAGAGCGTTCCCTGGGAGAGGAGGACCTGGAGGAGGCCTCAGGGGCCCTAAGGACATTCTATAGAGGATGGAGCTCGACTGGATCTAAAACAGTCCTACTAACACGGGTTCTACTGCAGCTCTAGTCTATAGCTCTGGAACGCTCTCAGATAACAGTGGTTAAAATGTCCCCCCAGAGGAGGAGGAGGAGGGAGAGGGGGGGGGGTTAGGAGGTGGGGGTGGGGTTAGGAGGTGGGGGGTGGGGTTAGGGGGGGGGGGGGGGTTCGGAGGGGGGGGGGGGGGTTAGGAGGTGGGGGGTGGGGTTAGGAGGTGGGGGGTGGGGTTAGGGGGTGGGGTTAGGAGGTGGGGGGTGGGGTTAGGGGGTGGGGGGGGGGTTAGGGGGTGGGGTTAGGAGGAGGAGGGGGGTAGGGTTAGGGGGTGGGGTTAGGAGGTGGGGGGTGGGGTTAGGAGGTGGGGGGTGGGGTTAGGAGGTGGGGGGTGGGGTTAGGAGGTGGGGTTAGGAGGAGGAGGGGGGTAGGGTTAGGGGGTGGGGTTAGGAGGTGGGGGGTGGGGTTAGGAGGAGGAGGGGGGTAGGGTTAGGGGGTGGGGTTAGGAGGAGGAGGGGGGTAGGGTTAGGGGGTGGGGGGTGGGGTTAGGAGGTGGGGGGGGGTGGGGTTAGGAGTAGGAGAGGTGGGAGCCGTTGGAGATGTGGGAGGTGACGGAGGTGCTCCTGCTGAGCCCCCCGTCGCTCCCCCCACCCCCCCCCCCGGCGGGCCCCCCCGAGGCGGTCCTCCTCAGAGGCTGGGGGCTGTTCCTGAGGCCCCGGAGCCCCAGGCCCCCGTAGCCCCCCTGGGAGGAGGAGGACGAGGAGGCGGAGGAGGGCGGGGAGGAGGAGGAGAGGGAGATGGGCGGGGGAGGGGGAGGAGGGGGGAGGAGAGCCAGTGATTGGGCGGAGGCGTGGGTGGAGAGGAGGTGGGAGTAGTGGGCCCGGCTCCGCTCCCTCTCCCGGGCCTCGCGGTGGTCTCTGGGGTCCCGGTGGGGGTGGGGGTCGCGGTGGGGGTGGAGGTGGGGGTCGCGGTGCTCCCTGGGGTCTCGGTGAGGGTGGGGGTCGCGGTCGAGGTCGCGGTACAGCTGGGGGGTGCTCTGGTGGTGCTGGTAGTGTTGGGGGAGGTAGTGCTGATGGTGCTGCTGCTGCTGCGGCTGCTGGTGGTGGTGGTGGTGGTGTTGGTGGTGGTGTGAGGAAGAGGACGACGAAGGGTGAGCTCTGCTGCCCAGGCTGAGCTCGCCGTCGCGGCCCAGCCCGTGGGAGGAGTTGACGGACTCCGCCCGGCTGAACCCCCCCCCGCCGCTCCGCCAGGGGGGGACGGGCCCGCCGGGGCCGCCGGGACCGTGGGCCCCGTGGCTCCAGTGGCTCCCGGAGCGAGGGACGGGGCGGGAGGGCCAGGCGGAGGAGCCCCCGGGGGGGGGCGGCGCGGCGGCGGCGGGCGCGGGGTAGCCCTGGCTGAAGGCCTCGCCCGGCGCGCCCGACAGCGCCATGCCGCTGAAGCCCAGGCGCATGCTCTCCGAGTCGAAGGCCTCCATCTCGTGGGCCTGCCGCTCCAGCAGCGTGCGGATCCGCTCCGAGCGCTCGTTCTGCAGGGACAGCATCTCCTCCTCGATCTGGGGACACACAGCGTCAGACACTGCCTAACCCCCACCTCACTGACCTGTCTCTACTGCCTAACCCCCACCTCACCGACCTGTCTCTACTGCCTAACCCCCACCTCACCGACCTGTCTCTACTGCCTAACCCCCACCTCACCGACCTGTCTCTACTGCCTAACCCCCACCTCACCGACCTGTCTCTACTGCCTAACCCCCACCTCACCGACCTGTCTCTACTGCCTAACCCCCACCTCACTGACCTGTCTCTACTGCCTAACCCCCACCTCACTGACCTGTCTCTACTGTCTAACCCCCACCTCACTGACCTGTGTCTACTGCCTAACCCCCACCTCACTGACCCGTCTCTCCTTTCTAACCCCCACCTCACTGACCTGTGTCTCTACTCTCTAACCCCTACCTCACTTATCTGTCTCTACTGTCTAACCCCTACCTCACTGATCTGTGTCTACTGTCTAACCCCACCTTACCGACCTGTGTCTGTACCGTCTAACCCCACCTTACCGACCTGTGTCTGTACTGTCTAACCCCACCTTACCGACCTGTGTCTGTACTGTCTAACCCCACCCTACCGACCTGTGTCTGTACTGTCTAACCCCACCCTACCGACCTGTGTCTGTACTGTCTAACCCCACCTTACCGACCTGTGTCTGTACTGTCTAACCCCACCCTACCGACCTGTGTCTGTACTGTCTAACCCCACCCTACCGACCTGTGTCTGTACCGTCTAACCCCACCTTACCGACCTGTGTCTGTACTGTCTAACCCCACCCTACCGACCTGTGTCTGTACTGTCTAACCCCACCCTACCGACCTGTGTCTGTACTGTCTAACCCCACCCTACCGACCTGTGTCTGTACTGTCTAACCCCACCCTACCGACCTGTGTCTGTACCGTCTAACCCCACCTTACCGACCTGTGTCTGTACTGTCTAACCCCACCCTACCGACCTGTGTCTGTACCGTCTAACCCCACCCTACCGACCTGTGTCTGTACTGTCTAACCCCACCTTACCGACCTGTGTCTGTACTGTCTAACCCCACCAGCGACCCACCCTCTGCTCCAGCAGCGCCCTGCGGATGGAGACTCTCTGCTCCAGGTCCTTGGCCTCGCGGTCGTGCTGGGAGTCGCTGTGCATCTTGATCTTGCTCTGGTAGGCGTTCAGCAGCTCCAGCTCCTGCTGCAGCTGCATGCGCAGCACCTGGTACTCCGCCTCCTGGCTCTCGTCCAATCGCAGCTGTGGACACAAACCCAGACTCGATGTATCTTCAGCTGAGCACTCCGATAGGATGGAGCCACGGCTGGAGGTGTGGAGGGTGGTGTTGATGTGCTGGTGGGCGGGTTGGGAGTGGGGGATGTGGTGCAGGGAGTGGCGGTGTGGTGGTGGGTGCAGCAGTGCGTGGTGGTGGTGCTGTGGTGCAGGGAGTGGCCGTGTGGTGGTGGGTGGAGCAGTGCGTGGTGGTGGTGCTGTGGTACAGGCAGTGCCGTGTGGTGGTGGGTGGAGCAGTGCGTGGTGGTGGTGCTGTGGTACAGGCAGTGCCGTGTGGTGGTGGGTGGAGCAGTGCGTGGTGGTGGTGCTGTGGTACAGGGAGTGGCCGTGTGGTGGTGGGTGGAGCAGTGCGTGGTGGTGGTGCTGTGGTACAGGGAGTGGCCGTGTGGTGGTGGGTGGAGCAGTGCGTGGTGGTGGTGCTGTGGTACAGGGAGTGGCGGTGTGGTGGTGGGTGGAGCAGTGCGTGGTGGTGGTGCTGTGGTACAGGGAGTGGCCGTGTGGTGGTGGGTGGAGCAGTGCGTGGTGGTGGTGCTGTGGTACAGGGAGTGGCCGTGTGGTGGTGGGTGGAGCAGTGCGTGGTGGTGGTGCTGTGGTACAGGGAGTGGCCGTGTGGTGGTGGGTGGAGCAGTGCGTGGTGGTGGTGCTGTGGTGCAGGGAGTGGCGGTGTGGTGGTGGGTGGAGCAGTGCGTGGTGGTGGTGCTGTGGTACAGGGAGTGGCCGTGTGGTGGTGGGTGGAGCAGTGCGTGGTGGTGGTGCTGTGGTACAGGGAGTGGCCGTGTGGTGGTGGGTGGAGCAGTGCGTGGTGGTGGTGCTGTGGTACAGGGAGTGGCGGTGTGGTGGTGGGTGGAGCAGTGCGTGGTGGTGGTGCTGTGGTACAGGGAGTGGCCGTGTGGTGGTGGGTGGAGCAGTGCGTGGTGGTGGTGCTGTGGTACAGGGAGTGGCCGTGTGGTGGTGGGTGGAGCAGTGCGTGGTGGTGGTGCTGTGGTACAGGGAGTGGCCGTGTGGTGGTGGGTGGAGCAGTGCGTGGTGGTGGTGCTGTGGTGCAGGGAGTGGCGGTGTGGTGGTGGGTGGAGCAGTGCGTGGTGGTGGTGCTGTGGTACAGGGAGTGGCCGTGTGGTGGTGGGTGGAGCAGTGCGTGGTGGTGGTGCTGTGGTGCAGGGAGTGGCGGTGTGGTGGTGGGTGGAGCAGTGCGTGGTGGTGGTGCTGTGGTACAGGGAGTGGCGGTGTGGTGGTGGGTGGAGCAGTGCGTGGTGGTGGTGCTGTGGTACAGGCAGTGCCGTGTGGTGGTGGGTGGAGCAGTGCGTGGTGGTGGTGCTGTGGTACAGGCAGTGCCGTGTGGTGGTGGGTGGAGCAGTGCGTGGTGGTGGTGCTGTGGTACAGGGAGTGCCGTGTGGTGGTGGGTGGAGCAGTGCGTGGTGGTGGTGCTGTGGTACAGGGAGTGGCGGTGTGGTGGTGGGTGGAGCAGTGCGTGGTGGTGGTGCTGTGGTACAGGGAGTGGCGGTGTGGTGGTGGGTGGAGCAGTGCGTGGTGGTGGTGCTGTGGTACAGGCAGTGCCGTGTGGTGGTGGGTGGAGCAGTGCGTGGTGGTGGTGCTGTGGTACAGGGAGTGGCGGTGTGGTGGTGGGTGGAGCAGTGCGTGGTGGTGGTGCTGTGGTACAGGGAGTGGCGGTGTGGTGGTGGGTGGAGCAGTGCGTGGTGGTGGTGCTGTGGTACAGGCAGTGCCGTGTGGTGGTGGGTGGAGCAGTGCGTGGTGGTGGTGCTGTGGTACAGGGAGTGGCGGTGTGGTGGTGGGTGGAGCAGTGCGTGGTGGTGGTGCTGTGGTACAGGCAGTGCCGTGTGGTGGTGGGTGGAGCAGTGCGTGGTGGTGGTGCTGTGGTACAGGGAGTGGCGGTGTGGTGGTGGGTGGAGCAGTGCGTGGTGGTGGTGCTGTGGTAAAGGCAGTGCCGTGTGGTGGTGGGTGGAGCAGTGCGTGGTGGTGGTGCTGTGGTAAAGGCAGTGCCGTGTGGTGGTGCGCGGGGTAGCTTGCCTTACTCACAGCCTGCGTGGAGAGCATGTCGTTGATGGAGTGGTCGTACTGCTCGGCCAGGATGGCCAGCTTGCGGGTCTGCTCCTCCTTCAGCCTCTTGAGCACCGCCTTGTGGTCGGCCTTGGGCGTGGTCTCCAGCAGGTGGTTCCTCAGGGCCTTGTACTGCCGCGTCTGGATCTTACACGTGTCCTGGAACTGGCGCTTGATCTGGAGCTCCTTCGTCTGGAGGGGAGGGGAACCGGAGGTCATGGGGAGTTCATGATGAGGTCATGATGGGGTCATCACGATGGGGTCACGATGGGGTCACGATGGGGTCACGATGGGGTCACGGTGATGAGCTCCGCCCTCCCCTACCTTCAGGCTCTTGGGCTGCTGCCGGACCTCCACGGCGTGCTTCTGCCTCAGCTCCTGCTCCCTCCTCTTGTTGTACTCCATCTGGTTGGTGAGCTCCGTCTGGTGCTGGGTGCGGATCAGCTCCGCCCGCGTGCGCTGCACCAGGCCCAGCTGCCTGAACTCCAGCTCCTGGGTGGACTCGTGGTGCCGCAGCAGCATGGCGCACTCCAGGTCCTTCAGCGTCTGCTTCTTGTTCAGGTCCTGGGGGAGGGGGGGCATCATGGACCTTTAGACACCTAGAACCTCTACAACCAAGAACCTCTACTCTATGCACACCTAGAACCTCTACGCTATACACCTAGAACCTCTACAACCAAGAACCTCTACTCTATGCACACCTAGAACCTCTACTAGAACCTCTACGCTATACACCTAGAACCTCTACACCTAGAACCTCTACTCTATGCACACCTGGAACCTCTACTCTATACACACCTAGAACCTCAACAACCCAGAACCTCTACTCTATACACCTAGAACCTCTACACACTTAGAACCTCTACTCATACCTAGAACCTCGCCTCTGTACACCTAGATCCCACAGGTTCTCCAGGCAGTAACATGAGGTACCTCTACGAGGTTCTCTAGGCAGTAGCGTGCGGTACCTCTACTAGGTTCTCCAGGCAGTAACGTGCGGTACCTCTACGAGGTTCTCCAGGCAGTAGCGTGCGGTACCTCTCTGAGCAGGTCCTGCTCCAGGTTGTGCCGCGCCAGCAGCATCTTCCTCTTGTACTGGCGGCACTGCAGCTCGTAGTACTGCCGCTGCCGCCGCAGTAGCCCCGCCTCCTCCTCCGCCTGCATCTGCTGCATGCACTCCTTCTGCCGCACCAGCCACTCCTGCTTCTCCCGCTTCGGCGTGGACTGGTTCTCGTTCAGCTCCTGGGGAGAAGGAGCCACGTTAGACACAATACAGAGGTCGGCTCCTGGGGGGGTCTGGTTAGCAGAGCTCTTGATCTGGTCCTGGTTAGTTAGTGTGTGCTAGTTAAGGTTAAGGTTAGTACCTCTTTGAGCTGGTCCTTGCGTTGGCGGTACTGCCTCTTCTGGGACTCCAGGAGGCTGGTGAGCTCCTTCTTCTGCTGGGTCAGGATGTGCTGCTGGAACTTCTTCTCCTCCGCCAGCGCCGCCTTCATCTGGAGATGACACCACACGCATACATGATACACCAGGTCAGCTCTACACCGGGTCAGCTCTACACCGGGTCACCTCTACACCGGGTCACCTCTACACCAGGTCAGCTCTACACCGGGTCAGCTCGACACCAGGTCAGCTCTACACCGGGTCAGCCCTACACCGGGTCAGCCCTACACCGGGTCAGCCCTACACCGGGTCAGCCCTACACCGGGTCAGCTCTACACCGGGTCAGCCCTACACCGGGTCAGCCCTACACCGGGTCAGCCCTACACCGGGTCAGCCCTACACCGGGTCAGCTCTACACCGGGTCAGCTCTACACCGGGTCACCTCTACACCGGGTCAGCTCTACACCAGGTCAGCTCTACCTGTCCTGGTAGAGCTGACCTCTTAACAGTTTCTACATGTTAGCCATGTCCAGGGGCTCACTCTGTGTTGAGTCGGGGACCCCTTCTACGGCTCAGCTATAGGCCTTTCACTCGGAGCTGTTACGATTCGTAAGGTTGCTTCGTCTAAGCCTCTTTCCCTCCCGCTGCCGTCACCTGGGGGGTGCTTCGTCTCATGTCCCCCCCCCCCCCCCCCCCCCCTCACCTCCTTGTCCAGGATGGTGTGGTGCTTCTTGGTCGGGTTGTCTCCCCCCTCCTCCCCCTCCCCCTCCTCCCCCTCCTCCTCCCCCTCTCACCTCCTTGTCCAGGATGGCGTGGTGCTTCTTGGTCAGCTTGTCCCCCTCCCCAGAGAAGCTGCCCCTCTGCCCCTCCAGCTCCTTGTCCAGCCTCAGCTGGTGCTCGTCCATCTCAGACCTCAGCTTGTTCTCCAGACCCATCAGCTGCTTCTGGTGCTGCCGCCGCATGCGCTTGTACCTGCAGGGGTCAGAAGGTCAGGGGTCAGACTCATGCACATCGGAACACAGGGGTGTGTGTGTGTGTGTGTGTGTGTCCTACCCTGACATCTGCTCCCTCAGTGCAGAGCCCTGCTCGTGCTCCTGGATCTGACGAGTCACCTGAGGACCAGAGAGAGGACAGTCAGAACCATGATGTCATTGGTTTTTATATGCATCCAACATGATTAGAACGAGTTCCTCATTCCATCACGATGACATCATAGTTCCTCGTTCTCCCACGATGACGTCATAGCTCTTCATTCTCTAACGATGACATCATAGCTCTTCGTTCTCTAACGATGACATCATAGCTCTTCGTTCTATCACGATGACGTCATAGCTTTGTTCCCTCACGATGATATCATAGCTCTTCGTTCTACCACGATGGCGTCATAGCTCTTTGTTCTCTCACGATGACGTCATAGCTCTACGTTCTATCACGATGACGTCATAGCTCTTTGTTCTATCACGATGACGTCATAGCTCTTTGTTCTCTCACGATGACGTCATAGCTCTTTGTCCTATAACGATGTCATAGCTCTTTTTTCTATCACGATGTCATAGCTCTTTGTTCTATCACAATGATGTCATACTGCTCATTCTATCAAGATGACATCATAGCTCCTCATTCCAACATGATGACATCATAGTTCCTCGTTCCATCATAGCTCCTCGTTCTATAACGATGTCATAGCTCCTCGTCCTCTCACGATGAGGTCACAGCTCCTCGTTCTCTCACGATGAGGTCATAGCTCCTCGTCCTCTCACGATGAGGTCATAGTGGCGGTCAGCGTCTCACCAGGGAGGCGGTGCGGATGGTGGCGAAGTGGTCTCTGTTGCGGTAGTACGCCCGGCGCCGCCCGGCCGACGGAGCCAGCGGCTGGTCCATCTCAGGCTGGTAGGGGTCGTCATAGATGTTATCATGACCCTGAGAGAGAGACGGGTTATCAGAGAGACAGGTCATCATGACTGATGTTGTTCATAGTGTGTATGGTGTGTACTACGTACAGAGGGACGGTGGATGACGGAGCTGTTGGAGGTGACGGTGTGCTCCCCCTCCCCCATCATGGCCATCTCGTCGCTGTGGTCGGAGGCGTCGGCCAGACTGGTGACGGAGCTGCTCTGGGAGCTGGCGCTGATGGACATGCTGGGAACGGACTGGGAGCTCTCCAGACTGTTCACCGTCCCAGTCCGCAACAAGTACTGCTCGGCCTCCTGAACATTAATATACACGACACATTAGTACACACATTACTTCCCTTCATAGGCCACGTTCACATCTAGCGTTTTTTGTAATAGGGAAAAGTTGAGCCTACCGCTTTTTCAACAAAAAGAAAAGCTGGCAGCGTTTTTGGCCCTAAAAGCGCCGAGAGCGTTTTTTACTATCGCCTAGCAACGAATCCATTCTAGACCCGACGTTACTCGCCTACTACCTATCCAGGCTAGAGCCCATTAGACATGTTGTAGATCTCGACATGTTCTGTAATTAAAACTATTAATCGCTCCACCGGCACTTTCCCGAGTGATTTGTCTGCCATTGTTTCTTGTTTTGACAGTTGAGAGTTTCCTTCGTGACGAAGTGTCAATGTTCCGCTTGTGATTGGTCAGTTGCCCAAAAGACGCCTGACGTCGGCCGCTTTCTTCCTGAAAGTTGAACTTTTTTCAACGCTCCGTATGGCAGAAAAAAACGCTGGGAGAGGCGTTTAAAAAAGCGGCCGTGACTTTTTCCAGAAACGCTCTGCTCCATAGGAATATAATGTAAAACAAGCGCTGGCAGATTTAAAAAAACGCTAGATGTGAACGCAGCCATAATGTGTACTGTAATAATTATATTGTTATGAGCCGCGAGGCGACTCCTTCTGTTCTCTAAAGCTCTGGCCTCTAGGTTAGGTCACATTTCAGAGAATCCTCCTCCTCCTCCTTCCTCATCTCCTCCTCTCCGTCCTCATCTCTTCCACCTCCTCGTCCTCCTTCCTACCTCCTCCCTCCTCCTCCTCACCTCCTCCCCCTCCCCCCTACCTCCTCACCTCCTCGTCGTCCTCCTCCCCCCCTCCTCCCCCTCCCCCACCTCCTTCCTACCTCCTCCCTCCTCCTCACCTCCTCGTCCTCCTCCTCCCTCCTCACCTCCTCCTCACCTCCTCGTCCTCCTCCTCCCTACCTCCTCGTCCTCCTCCTCCCCCCTCCTCATCTCCTCGTCCTCCCTCCTCCCTCCTCATCTCCTCCCCCTCCTCCTCACCTCCTCGTCCTCCGCCCCCTCCGGCGTCGGCCCGTTGTTGTGCGTCTCCTGGAAGAGGATCTTCTTCATCTTGCGGTACTGTAGGTTGTCCAGCTCCCGCACTGCCTCCTTTGTCCGCGCGATCAGGTCCATCACCACGGTAACCGGGCGCTCCCTGCACAGGAAGCGGTGCTGGAAGGACAGAGGAGGGGGTGTCTTTATCCACTGCTCTCTGTGTGTGTGTGTGTCTCTGTGTGTGTTTGTGTGCGTGTGTCTTTGTGTGTGTGTCTCTGTGTGTGTTTGTCTCTGTGTGTTTGTCTCTGTGTGTGTGTGTCTGTGCGTGTGTGTATGTGTGTCTGTGTATGTGTATGTGTGTCTGTGTGTTTGTGTGCGTGTATCTTTGTGTGTGTCTCTGTGTGTGTCTCTGTGTGTGTGTGTGTCTCTGTGTGTGTGTGTCTTTGTGTGTGTCTCTGTGTGTGTGTGTGTGTGTGTCTCTGTGTGTGTGTGTCTCTGTGTGTGTGTCAGGGTGTGTGTTTTACATTCAGCAGGATATCAGAGGTTGGTCTGTCCTGGGGAATCTTCTGCAGGCAGGAGTCGACAAAGTTACGCAAATAATCAGACCTGTCAAAATAAACACATTACCACTCATTATACAAATACTTCTACTACATTCTACCCAGACTATGGCGTCTGTTCGTGAGGCTCTGGGTGAGACTGCTGCCAGGCCAACATTCAAGTCCCGCCCAGAATGGGTGAAATATGGTCGCGTCCACTGCTGGTTAAAGAAATTGTTGCACAAATGGAAATCTACAACCTGTAAGCAGCGTGTAAACTTTAGGGCTGGGTATTGCCAGGTACCTCACAATCAATTAAATTTGATTCTTTATGTCTTGATTCGATATCGATTCGATATTGATCCAATTGCTTCGATATCGATTCAATAATACGTGCAGATGACAAAAATACCTAAATATTATTTGGAATTAACCATTTCAAAATGAATTAACGATTACATTGTGCTTTAACTAGCAAAAAGGGAATACACCATTGCATAGTATTGTTCCTGAGCTAAACTTGCAGCATGAAAGCAATAATCATAGCATGGACAAATGTAAAGGGCATGTACATTTAGGCATACTTTTTTCTAGATTACAATGACTGAATATGCTTCTTTTTTATTTTTCTATGGAAATAATCTATTTCAAAAAATCGAAATTGAATCGAGAACAAATAAATTGCAGTGCATTGATTAATGGATATTTTTACCCAGCCCTAGTAAACTTATGTCACAGATGCTCTGTCTTTAGGACTTTAGGGTCTACGGTTACAACATGTTGTCATACATTATAGACGGACCGAGAGACAGACAGACAGACAGATAACAAAAGAGACAGACAGAGAGAAACAGACAGACATACCAAAAGAGAAACTGACAAAACTGAGAGGGACAGAAAGACAGAGAGACAGGTCTCCTCACCAGTGGTTGGAGCTCAGGACCGGGCTCTCGTTCTGGGCGATGTGGTACAACGCGCTCATGGCGTTCATGTTGAACAGCGGAGGCTTCCTCTCCGCTACACACACACATAGCATCAGCTTACTGAGATCTATACCATTAGTCTTAGCACACCTAGCGTTATGCAGCTAGCATTAGCTTACCTAACTCTATGTAGCTAGCATTAGCTTTCCCAGCTCTAAGTAGCTAGCGTTAGCTTACCCACAGCTAGCATTAGCTTACCCAGCTCTCTGCAGCTAGCATTAGCGTACCCAGCTCCATGCAGCTAGCATTAGCTTACCCAGCTCTATGTAGCTAGCATTAGCTTTCCCAGCTCTAAGTAGCTAGCATTAGCTTACCTAGCTCTATGCAGGTGATGCCCAGCGACCACACGTCCACCTTCCCGTCGTACTGCCCTTCGTCCATCGCCAGAATCACCTCGGGAGCCATCCTGACACACACACACACACACACACAGTGAGAACTATGTATCACAGCGTCCTCATTAATAACGTCTCCTGTGTAGTTCGAGGTCTCACCAGTAGGGGGTGCCAACGAAGGAGTTGGCTGGAGCCACGATGGAGGCGGAGCCAAAGTCTCCCAGCTTCACCAGCCCCGGCTCCGTCAGCAGAATGTTTCCCGCCTTAACGTCCCTGCAGGGAAAGGAACCCACAACCACCACGGATCAGGAAATATACGCCCCACCTTGCTGGGTCAGCAGGGTTAAACCAGCCGGTTTAAACCAGGCGGTGTAAAGGGTTAAACCAGCCGGTTTAAAGGGTTAAACCAGCCTCATCGATTGATTAAACATTATTCTAATGTTCGAAGTCTCACCTGTGGATCATGTTGTGTGAGTGGAGGTATGCCAGCCCCTGCAGTGCACCATGGGTAATGGCTGCTATCTCCATCTCCTGCAGAGGCTTCTTGTGGACTGAGAGAAAACAACGCGTTAATAGAAACACCAGACCCGGCGAACACTTTACCAACACTAGAGACCGAAACTAGAGACCGACACTAGAGACACTAGAGACCGACACTAGAGACACTACAGACCGAAACTAGAGACCGAAACTAGAGACCGACACTAGAGACCGACACTAGAGACCGACACTAGAGACACTAGAGACCAACACTAGAGACCGACACTAGAGACACTAGAGACCGAAACTAGAGACCGACACTAGAGACCGACACTAGAGACCAACACTAGAGACGACACTAGAGACCGACACTAGAGACCGACACTAGAGACACTAGAGACCGACACTGGAGACACTAGAGACCGAAACTAGAGACCGACACTAGAGACCGACACTAGAGACCGACACTAGAGACACTAGAGACCGACACTAGAGACCAAAACTAGAGACCAACACTAGAGACCAACACTAGAGACCGAAACTAGAGACCGACACTAGAGACCGACACTAGAGACCGACACTAGAGACCGACACTAGAGACCGACACTAGAGACCGACACTAGAGACACTAGAGACCGACACTAGAGACACTAGAGACCGACCGATATATCGGCAGGCTGATATTATCTGCCAATATTAGGCATTTTTCAAACTATTCGGTATCGGCATTTATAATGGCCAATAAATGAATAATAAAAAAAAAATGTTTGTCCATCAGAGGGCGCTCTAACGCCCCAAACCCGCTGATTCAGCCAGAGTTAGGAAGAGTGAACGACGGAGATCGACAGAGATCATCGGTGTTGTTCATGTATGCAAGTGTGTTCATGGTAAGTTGGCAACTGTCACGAGACATACATTGCTTGATAGCAATTAAAAGAACATCCCCATCAATGCTCTAAAGTCGATAAGCATGACTTAATTCATGAATACCATGTCCAGTTTTGCTGTTGTTAGGTGTTAGATGAGAGTGAAAAGGATTTAAAGGATAACTACAAATAACCAATGTTAGGGAAATCTGTTTGTTTTGTCGCGTGTTTCTGTTTTTTTTTTTTTATATATATATATTGGCCGATATATCGGCATATCGGATTTTTAAATCACAAAATATTCATATCGGTATCGGCCTTAAAAATCCTATATCGGTCGGGCTCTACTAGAGACCGACCCTAGAGACACTAGAGGCAGTATGGAGACAGTAGAAGCCAACACTAGAGACAGTATTGAGACAGAAGAGTGATAATGGAGTCCGTACCTTCCAGGAGGTCCGAGGCCGATCCTAAGCAATACTCCATCACCAGCTGGAGACGGAAGAAACGTTGATGAGTGAATAGTTCCTCAACCCTGCCTCCTTTCTAGTCAACCCACAGACCGACCGACAGACAGACGGACAGACGGACGGACGGACGGACAAACGGACCGACCGACAGACGGACGGACTCACCCATGCGGTGTGCTCCCGGAGGTAACATCCTCGGTACTCGATGGTGTTGGGGTGTCTCAGCTTCTGAAGGAACTTGACCTCCTTGATGATGTCCTGCCATTTCTGGAGGCACAGCAACACAGTCACACCTCCACCCTTCCCAACTCCACCCCAACCCTCACACCATCCCCTCTACCCTGTCCCCCCCCATCCTGACCACCCCCACCCTCTCCACCTCCACCCCTTGTCCCCCCAGGCGGTACCTCGTTGGTCTGCTTGCCGCTGTAGGACATCTTCTTGATGGCCACCACCTCATTGTTGCGGATGTCGCGGGCCTGAGGAGACAAGACGACGTGAGACCCACAGAACGTTAGGACCAGAACCCCTCCGGACCAGACCCCCTCCAGGGCCCTCGGCCTATCACTGGGCGTCTGCACCGTCAGTCCTGTGGTATAAGATGAACTCACAAAGTAGACGGCTCCGAAGCTGCCATGGCCGATCTCCCGCAGGTCGGCGAACAGCTTCTCAGGGTCCTCTCGGTAGAAGAGCTCCGCCACATCAGGGTCCTTCAGACTGCCGGCCCGGACACTCGAGGGCATGGCCAGGGCCTGGGCGAGAGACAAAAGGGAGAGCCACAGGGTCGGGGAGAGAGACCACACGGGGGCGAGAGACGGAGAGAGGGAGAGAGACACAGGGACGAGAGACATAGGAGGTGACAGGGAGGGAGGGAGAGAGAGACACAGGGACCAGAGTGTTAGTTTATATATGTTGATAGAGGGTATTGGTTCTATGTTTAAAAATAGGGTGTTGGTTCTATATTTATAGAGAGGGTGTTGGTTCTATATTGATGGAGGGTGTTGGTTCTATATTGATGGAGGGTGTTGGTTCTATATTGATGGAGGGTGTTGGTTCTATATTGATGGAGGGTGTTGGTTCTACATTGATAAAGAGGGTGTTGGTTCTATATTGATGGAGGGTGTTGGTTCTATATTGATGGAGGGTGTTGGTTCTATATTGATGGAGGGTGTTGGTTCTATATTGATGGAGGGTGTTGGTTCTATATTGATGGAGGGTGTTGGTTCTACATTGATAAAGAGGGTGTTGGTTCTATATTGATGGAGGGTGTTGGTTCTATATTGATGGAGGGTGTTGGTTCTATATTGATGGAGGGTGTTGGTTCTATATTGATGGAGGGTGTTGGTTCTATATTGATGGAGGGTGTTGGTTCTATATTGATGGAGGGTGTTGGTTCTATATTGATGGAGGGTGTTGGTTCTATATTGATGGAGGGTGTTGGTTCTATATTGATGGAGGGTGTTGGTTCTATATTGATGGAGGGTGTTGGTTCTATATTGATGGAGGGTTTTGGTTCTATATTGATGGAGGGTTTTGGTTCTACATTGATAAAGAGGGTGTTGGTTCTATATTGATGGAGGGTGTTGGTTCTATATTGATGGAGGGTGTTGGTTCTATATTGATGGAGGGTGTTGGTTCTATATTGATGGAGGGTGTTGGTTCTATATTGATGGAGGGTGTTGGTTCTATATTGATGGAGGGTGTTGGTTCTATATTGATGGAGGGTGTTGGTTCTATATTGATGGAGGGTGTTGGTTCTATATTGATGGAGGGTGTTGGTTCTATATTGATGGAGGGTGTTGGTTCTATATTGATGGAGGGTGTTGGTTCTATATTGATGGAGGGTGTTGGTTCTATATTGATGGAGGGTGTTGGTTCTATATTGATGGAGGGTGTTGGTTCTATATTGATGGAGGGTGTTGGTTCTATATTGATGGAGGGTGTTGGTTCTATATTGATGGAGGGTGTTGGTTCTACATTGATAAAGAGGGTGTTGGTTCTATATTGATGGAGGGTGTTGGTTCTATATTGATGGAGGGTTTTGGTTCTATATTGATGAGGGTGTTGGTTCTATATTGATGGAGGGTGTTGGTTCTATATTGATGGAGGGTGTTGGTTCTATATTGATGGAGGGTGTTGGTTCTATATTGATGGAGGGTGTTGGTTCTATATTGATGGAGGGTGTTGGTTCTATATTGATGGAGGGTGTTGGTTCTATATTGATGGAGGGTGTTGGTTCTATATTGATGGAGGGTGTTGGTTCTATATTGATGGAGGGTGTTGGTTCTATATTGATGGAGGGTGTTGGGCACAGGACCGCGGCCTAGTTGACTGGCACGCTAGAAAAAGATTTTAAAATAAGGTCAAGGTTAAAAAAGATATTCAGAATCTAGAGGATGTCCCCGTTGGAGATGGAGCATAATAATACAACGGCAGCATCGTTTACTACTGGACTGTATCCAGTCAATATTGCTGTTACTAGTACTACTACTTCTCCTGCATTATTCATACTGCTGCTTCTTGTACTACTACGACAACGGTATCACTCAGCCATACTGCTGCAGTATCATTTCATACTACTACTACTACTACTGGCCTGTAGTATTACCTCCTAAAGGTACTGTAGTACTCAGTCATGGTATTTCTAATCTAGGATTCAGCACATCTTGTTCTAGCAGAACTTCTGGGCGGAGCCAGGACTCCAAGGGGCGGAGCTATGCCTTGTTTCCTGTTTTGTAGTGAAGAAAACCTGTTCACGCTTAGTGGGAGAAACTGTCAGGAGGAGTTGATGAGTGTGTTCTTCAGCGGTCTACATGGAGCCAAACCTCTACAGACACCATCTTAGTGAACTAGTGCTGGCCGCGTGTATATCCACCAATGACCTGCTTACAGATCCATCTCCAGCAACATGATTAGTCTAAAACAAGGGGAACACCCCCTTTACCCTGAGCCTGCTGCTATCAGACTTCAGATATTAAAATATTACTACCAACTGTACCACTCAGTCATATCCTACAACTGTACTGCAGTATTCAGTCATGTTAATACCACCATAGTATTTATCATCCTCCTATGGTAGCGTTCAGCATATCCTATACTCT
Source organism: Gadus morhua (assembly GCF_902167405.1). Taxonomy (NCBI): domain Eukaryota; kingdom Metazoa; phylum Chordata; class Actinopteri; order Gadiformes; family Gadidae; genus Gadus; species Gadus morhua. The sequence continues at coordinate 540,211 of NC_044049.1, forward strand.
TGCATTTAGTTACATTTTATTGTACCATTTAGTGAAATATACTATACTTTAATATTCTGTCATTCTATTCCTACAATAGTAATACATTCAGTAATTACTGCGGCCACTAAACAGCAGTATTCATACTTATACATATACAGACACAGTGTATGTATATATACTTATGTGTGTGTATGTTTGCATGCATGTATCTATGTATAGGGCTATACATGTTCTTCATTCACTATTGTTATTGTAGGGTGGGCGACACAACATCCAAAGAGAACCAGTATCTACTGTCAGCTAGTTCAACTAGCCTGTTAGCAGCCATCCTGTCAAAAGCTAGCATGTTAGCAGCTAGCGTGATAGCAACTAGCCTGTCAGCAGCTAGCCTTACCGCGGCGTTTTGTGCCTGCGCTCCGGTAGGTAAAAAGAGCCGTTAGCACTCAGCAGTCCGCTGTCCTCCTCATAGCCCGCTGCTCAACACCGGCGTCGTGGCCCTCTGTCCCGGACTTTCTCCTCTAGCTCCACCGAGGCTGGTCACTGGCTGAAAGGCTAGCAGCGGAGCTCCGGTGGCTAGCTTAGCTCGCTAGGTAGCATTAGCTGTCTCTCTGCGGGGTGGGGAGGCTGTTGGCGGCTGGGTTCTGCAGCTCCACTCTTCTGTGCATTATTCTTATTATCAATGTGGTGCGCTTTACGTTTTAGGCATCACCCGCACGCCCTGGGTCCATAGAGTTCCCAGTACGATTCCCGGCTCGTCCTGCTGGACACAAAATGGAACGTAGCGGCAGGGCGGGGCTACGCGCATGGGCGGAAAGAGACCGGATGGAGGTTTCTGTGAGCCGTCGCATCATAATAATAAAAAATAATCATAACAAAAAAAAAATGGACGTCAAAGTAATAACAATTATAATAGTAGATGTGTGATTATTCCACATTCGTTATGAAGCTGTATTTATTTGGAAAAAGACTCGGATAACAACAATGTTTCTGTTTTATCTTGTAACTTGGGATATCATTGGGGTGGGGTATCAGTGGAGGGGCATCAGAGGGGGGAGGGGTATCAGAGGGGGGGGGGGTATCAGAGGGGGGGGGTTATCATAGGGGGGAGGGGTATCAGAGGGGGGGGTATCAAGGGGGGGGGGTATCAGAGGGGGGTGGGGTATCAGAGGGGAGTGGGGTATCAGACGGGGTGGGGTATCAGAGGGCGTTGGGGTATCAGTCTGGGGTATCAGAGGGGGTGGGGTATCGGAGGATAATGGGGTATCAGAGGGGGGTGGGGTATCAGAGGGGGGTATCAGAGGGGGGAGGGGTATCAGAGGGGGGGGTGGAGAATCATTCTGGGGTATCAGAGGGTAGTGGGGTATCAGAGGGTAGTGGGGTATCAGTCTGGGGTATTGGAGGGTAGTGGGGTATCAGTCTGGGGTATCAGAGTTCTGGGGTATCAGAGGGTAGTGGGGTATCAGTCTGGGGTATCAGAGTTCTGGGGTATCAGAGGGTAGTGGGGTATCAGTCTGGGGTATCAGAGTTCTGGGGTATCAGAGGGTAGTGGGGTATCAGTCTGGGGTATTGGAGGGTAGTGGGGTATCAGTCTGGGGTATCAGAGTTCTGGGGTATCAGAGGGTAGTGGGGTATCAGTCTGGGGTATCAGAGTTCTGGGGTATCAGAGGGTAGCGGGGTATCAGTCTGGGGTATCAGAGTTCTTGGGTATCAGAGGGTAGTGGGGTATCAGTGTTGTGTAATATGTGATGCTTGTCAGGAAGGCAGCATCCAAAGGTTTCAAGGAAACATGCCAATATGAGTTTTAATTTATAAGAACATGGCTTTGATAAGTCAGCCTGATGTCCATACATTGGTATCATATTTGTAGGATGGAACATTATAGATTAAAACACCAGATGGCATTATCTGTGCAAAGATGAATATTACAATGTTGTTAGTTGACTTTTTATGTAGATGGTGAACAGCACTGTGGTACTCCTTTGTATTTGTTTCGAGGAGTGCATTAAAAACCAAAAAAAGTGATAACAGTTTGAGTTCTACCAGCAAGATATTAATTAAACCAGTTAAAAGACCCATGGCACGTAACTTATTGAGCAGAATAATATGATCAACTTCATCAATGAAGAACGAGAAAGAAAAAATTCCATATTGTTTATCATCCAAAACCAGTCTCACCAGTTTGACATTTTCAGTACTATTTCAAAGTGCAATGACGTACAACATACAATAAGTGTGTGAGAGCAGTGGCAGTTTCAACATAGAGGCATAGTAGGGGGGCCCCAACCAGCCCCAAAAAAACTGTGCACAAACAGAGACGACGCAAGACAAGTCTAGGCGAGAAAATAAAGTGAACGGTCAGGAAATAAACTTACCAAAGCAGCTCAAATAAAAGAAAAAGGCGAAAAGACGCCGGTAAGTATTTGGCAACGCTGCCAAAGATTACACACTTTGTCACGGCTACTGTTGGGATTACAGACAGGAACAACAACGTCCAGAGCGTTGAACATGCCACTACAGCAGCAGCAGCAACCAGCTAGCTGTGAAGTGGCACTAGGTGAAGACCTGTGAGAAGACGTCAATAAGTAGGACTCTATGCTAGAAGTGTGTGATGTGGAGAACAATCTTATCTTTTCACTCTCATAGACTCTCTCTCGCGCGCGCATGCGCGCGTTCTCGCTCTCTCGTACATAGGTTTGTTTGTAGAATGTTTGAAATGTTCAATCTAAACTGTAATGTCGATTCACTTACAATATCCTGTATCTTCTTCATGGGTTCGTTTGTTAAATGATTGAAATGTCAATCTTAAGTGCAATGCCAATTGCATCCTCACTCATACTAAGTCAATTATTCATCTTGGCAATATTTGCTAAGTAAATTGCTGTTTTTGATGTTTTGCTAAGTATATGACTGTTTGTGGGGGTTTACCCTAACTACTTGTCTTCCTGGTTATATTGTTATGATCTTAAAAAATATCATATCAATATATAAACAGTGTTGGTTTTCCTGGCATTGTGGTAAAGACAGGTGTTATCTGAAACCTTATTCCCCTTTGGGTGCCATCGTGACTATTTGTGTAGTGCTACACTTTGTGTGTTCTCTGCTTTTTTTTTGGAGCAAAGAAGTGTATGCAGGGTTTAAAGGGGAATGTTTTTTTCTCATCCGCAAACTTCCCCATAATTTGCCTATCAACCATTCAGTCTAAATCCTGAATCCGCCACTGTGAATACCTGCCTGTAAAGGGTGCAGCCACTGCACCCTTTACAGGCAGGTGAGGAAGTAAGACAGTGTTTATTATTTCAAGTCATGCTGAAAAAATGTTCCGTTGAGGTCAGATTCATCAGAACAATAATAAGAAACAGGAAACAATACAGAAAACAAGTATCAAACAAAATACTGATGTAGGCCTAGATGTGTAGTCCTGTTCACTTAGACTGCTCGTTCATTTTCAGCACAAAATGAAACAAGGATTTTAAAACGAAATGATTATTTTTAAATCCCATCACAAGAGTCATGGTACATTTGTAGGCTTTAAAATTAATGTCTCTGACATTGCATATATAATGTGTGTGTGTGTGTGTGAGAAATAAAATGCATGTATAAACATAGATTAAAAAAAAAACATAGTCGACTCAGAAGATATAGTAACACATAGTAAGAACGAATCGACAGACAATTGAAAACAGACAATAAAATATGCAGACAATAAAACACTGCGTACATAAAACATCATAAAAAGTGCAAACTGCAGTAGATTAGAGCAGAACACATTCAATAAAAGCAGATATACATCAGCATAAAGCACAAACATGCAGCATAAACATTTACAGCAGCATAAAGCACAAGCATGCAGCACCAACGCATTAATGTAGACACTAGCATGCACAACACAAGACAGGAGCACAAGACGGGAGCACAAGATGGGACTGGAGCACATAGGAGACCAGCACGCAAGACATTACAGTTACCAAGAAGTCAGCACACGTGCAGCAGGTGTGTGTGTGTGTGTGTGTGTGTGTGTGTGTGTGTGTGTGTGTGTGTGTGTGTGTGTGTGTGTGTGTGTGTGTGTGTGTGTGTGTGTGTGTGTGTGTGTGTGTGCATGCGTGCGTGCGTGTGTGTGTGTGTGTGCATGTATGTGTGTGACACCTTGCCTTGGCTCCTTTCTGAATAGCTGCCTGTAAAGGGTTTAACAAGATAAGAAGGAAAAAACGAAGAATCCAAGTCAACAAGCCAACACAGTATGCTGTTGTGTATAAAACTCAATTACAACAACAATTAAGAATTCAGTTTACCAAATTCCCTATTTAAATGATGATATTTGTACTGTTATGTATTGTTTGTATCATTTTACTTGTATCATTGCAACAGCCTTTATATTTACTGTTAAATTGTATCCTTTTGTCTGACTACTGCGTGTTTCTAAAACCCACCCCTTATATCGTTTTAATCTAAATACCTGCGTGTGAAGGGTGTTACAAGATAAGATGGAAGAAATACACGAGGAATCCAACCCAACAAGATGACCTATTGACGAGAAATGAAGGAAGAAAATAACCCTGTCTATTAGAGAATCACACAACAGTACAAACCTGCTTACCCTTACTCTGAGAATTCTGAGGACACTGTACTAAGTAGATTAGCTTTACATGCCTATCCACCATTCAGTCTTGAAAAAAATCCTCTGTTCTCATTTAAAGTTCGGATGAGATGGACCCATACATATCTTCGCCTTGGTCCCCCGATTTGCTATACCCGCCACGGCGAGAGAGGGCTGTTATCAGGAGATCAAGGGAGGAGAAAGGGCAGTCAATCTACCTTGAAGCTGAACTTACTTCTGTAAATGTAAAATAGTGTTTTTGTATTATACAAATTGCCTTAGCGTGCAAACAAAATAAAACTAAACAAAGCAAAAGTGTGATATATATGACAGGTATTGTATTGTTCTAATCCTGATTAATGTTACATGTTATAAATTACACGTTAAATTCGACAAATTAGCATGTCACTTTGCTCTATAAATAGGGAGGACAACTATCGTGTGTGTGTGTGTGTGTGTGTGTGTGTGTGTGTGTGTGTGTGTGTGGGGGGGGGGGGGGGGGGGTGTATGTGGGTGTGTGGGTGGGTGTGGGTATGTGGGTGTGTCTGCGCGCTAGAGACAGGTGATAGTTTCGTTCCTATACAGAGAGCAGGCTCCTGTGGACACCACAGACACAAGATGGCCAACCGAGTGATCAGCACTGCCTTGGTGCTCTTGGCCCTGACGCTCAAAGGTAAGAGAGACTCCTTGAAATAACCATACAGTAAAGATATGTCTTTAAATATATGAATCAGCAGAGAAATGTAGGTAATACTCTATAGGTCTTTAGGTAGTTAATATTTTAGAAATACAGCTTTAAATATCTGAAAAATATGAGACAGGTATTTAAATCGGTAATACTCTACAGATATGTCTTTAAATAGTTCATACGTTTGAAATTAGCTTGAAATATCTGAAACAGAAGAGGAATGTATTTAAATAGGTAATACTCTACGGATATCTCTTTAAATAGTAAATACATTGGAAATATATCTTAAATATCTGATACATTAGAGAAATGTCTTTAAACAGGTAATCCTCTGCAGATATGTCTTTAAATAGTAAAAACATTAGAAACATATAACTTTAAATATCTAATACAGTATAGCAGGGCAATAGCGGAGAGGAAACCTTTTCCCAAACAAATATTTGTAGGATAAGAAGAATGATCTTATCTAACAATTATTAAAAATAAAATCCATCCAGTGTAAATTAAATGGACCATAGCAGAAGAAATGAAGAAAATAATTTTAAGAAAGACAAAGCCAAACGTAGAAGTCAGAGAGAAGCATGTTCTACCAGAGTTCTCCAGGGCTCGTTGAGAGAACCCTTCTTCTCCGCACTGATCCCGTCTTAGAAACACCTTCGTTTTCTACGCAGCGCCTTGAAACCCAAAGTCTGAGTGTGAACTTCAAGTGCCACGCCTGTAAAACCTTTCCAAACAAGTGTCCCACCAAGTCCCAACGGCCAATGCAGCGCCGGTAGAAACCTAAAGTGTGTTCGTTATACGTCTTAAAGTCGATCACAAAAAAACAAAGGGCAGAGGTTCAGGTTGGTCAGGTTAGGGTGGAAGGACCATCTGACAGGAGGACATGGGGCATTCCTTCATAGGGGGAGGCGTCTTGTGATTGGTCATCTGAATGCCATTCTGTGTCTGCAGGAACCCGCGCCCAGCTGGACGGTACGTCAACAATCCCACACAGACTGAAGAACATGTGACCACAATGTAGATGGATAGGGCCACACCCCCTAACCCTGAGCAGGAAGGGGTTAGACAGTACAGAGACAGGTCATTAAGGAGCAGGAAGGGGTTAGACAGTACAGAGACAGGTCATTAAGGAGCAGGAAGGGGTTAGACAGTACAGAGACAGGTCATTAAGGAGCAGGTAAGGGTTAGACAGTAGGAAGACAGGTCATTTAGGATCAGGTAGGGGTTAGACAGTACAGAGACAGGTCATTAAGGAGCAGGAAGGGGTTAGACAGTACAGAGACAGGTCATTAAGGAGCAGGTAGGGGTTAGACAGTACAGAGACAGGTCATTAAGGAGCAGGTAGGGGTTAGACAGTACAGAGACAGGTCATTAAGGAGCAGGTAGGGGTTAGACAGTACAGAGACAGGTCATTAAGGAGCAGGTAGGGGTTAGACAGTACAGAGACAGGTCATTAAGGAGCAGGTAGGGGTTAGACAGTACAGAGACAGGTCATTAAGGAGCAGGTAGGGGTTAGACAGAAGGTGAGTTATCATCAGGGAGGGGTTAGAGAGTGGACGTGTAACTAACTCTATTGGCTCCCTAGTATGTGGGATGGCCCCCCTCAACAACAGGATCGTGGGGGGAGAGGACGCCGCGGCCGGGACATGGCCGTGGCAGGTCAGCCTTCATCGCGGGGGGAGACATTTCTGTGGAGGGTCTCTGATCAACAGGGAGTGGGTCCTCACCGCGGCCCACTGCTTCCAGGGGTGAGTCTGCAGAGAACTGCACCGACACCTGCGACTGACGTCAGCCTCGGGAGACCCCCTAGAGCAGAGGTGTTCAGCAGGGGGTCCGCGACCCCTAGGGGGTCCGCGGAGGTACTGCAGGGGGGTCACGAAAGTTTTGGTTGTTTAGACATTTTTTTCTATTCCCCCCGCAATTGTCTCAATGAATTGAAATGTCTTTAAATACACATTAACATGAATACAACACACTTGCCGCGTTTACATGGACACTTTTGATCTGATTTCTAATCGGAATAGATCTATTCCTATATTGCGATCAGAATGTAATATATATATGGCGTACGTTCGTATGTCTCTCGCGCACACCTAAAAAGAGGGGTGGTGCGCACATCCAAAGGTAAACCACAGGTGCTAGACAATAGTATTGAATATAAGAAAAAAGGAGGGCGTACACCTGACACACCTGGACCGGCCGCGACAATTTTATGTATTTGATTTTAATGAAAGCCCAGCAGGAGAGAGCTTTTCTCTGCCTGCTCCTTCAATTAAGAAGAAGGACAGTTTAATATAAAACACAATTTTATACAATATATAAGTAGGGGGTCCCCGCTCCATCTCCCCATCAGTTTGGGGGTCCTTGGCCTGGAAAACGTTGAAGACCCCTGCCCTAGAGGGTTAGGGTTAGTTCTGGAGTAAAGACCTTCATGCTTGATAAAGGCCTCACCTTACATTAAGGGCTTGTCCACGTGGCCATGCCCACATTCCCCAGCATGTATATACAGCGGGCAGGGCTGGCTGCCTGACTGGCATTACCAGATTTCAGGTGGCTAGTAGACTAACTGGTATAAACAGTAGCCAGCTGACTGGTGTAAACAACATCCACCATGTCCCCAACCACCAACAAGCAAGTCATTCAATGGTTATACATTATTATAAGTAATAAAACGTATATTGTGCATTATTCTCCCCCTCCTCTCGTCTATCTTGTGGCCGTAGGCATCATCTCCCCCTTATTGTTTTGTGTATTATTGTTTGTTGGTGGTTGTTTATCATTGTTTGGGTCTCGTTAGTGTCTCCTAGTGTCTCCTATCGAGGCGGGCGCAGTCAACCAGAACACTCATAGCTGAGGGAAGGCCTTCTGACCTCTAACCCCCCCCACCGCCTCTAACGCCACCCTCTCCTCCAGGGCTGGAGACTCCACTATAGGCCTGGTGGTGTACCTGGGCCGGGACACCCAGCAGAGCCTCAACCCCAACGAGGAGGTCCGCAACGTGGCCCGCATCGTCAACCACCCCGACTACGACGACACTCCCAACAACAACGACGTGTGCCTGCTGCAGCTGTCCGCCGCCGTGACCTTCACCGACTACATCCGGCCCGTCTGCCTGGCCGCGGCGGCCTCCAGCTTCCCCGCGGGGACGGGGACCTGGGTGACGGGCTGGGGGACCATCGGCTCGGGGGGTGAGACGCTCTATTGGGGGTGGGAGACCACTACTGGTGGTGAAGGTCTACTGTTGGAGCTGCACTCAAAGAGTTCTACTGGTCGAGTTCTACTGGTCGAGTTCTAGTGGTGGAGCCAGTAGAGCTCTACTGGTAGACCTCGACTGGTGGACTTCTGCTGTTAGAGTTCTACTGGTGCATTTTGTGTTCTACTGGCAAAGTTAGTGTTTGACTCGTTAAGGTAGTGTTCTTACTGGAAGTGTTCTTACTGGTAGTGTTCTTACTGGAAGTGTTCTTACTGGTAGTGTGCTTACTGGTAAAGGTAGTGTTCTTACTGGTAGTGTTCTTACTGGTTTAGCCTGGACGTGTCCTTACTGGTAACTGTTTGTTTAGAGCCTCTGCCGGCGCCACAGAGGCTTCAGGAGGTGATGGTTCCAGTGGTCTCCAACCAGGACTGCAGAACCACCTACAGCATTCTCACGAGCAACATGATCTGTGCCGGCCTCACCGACGGAGGGAAGGACTCCTGTCAGGTCCGTCCTCCGGCTTTACCTTACATCACAATGAGTGCATTCAACCATGGAGATACCGCCCAGAAAGTGCAAGAATAACTTGAGGGCATACAATTCATAAAAGTGTACCACACCATCTATGCCATGGTTAGTGTCCGATGCTAATAATGCTATGCTAGTCATGTTATCCTTAGCAGCATTCTATGCTATCTTTGATAGGGTGGTTATGCTATGCTAAGTTTGCTTTGCTATTTATACCATATTAGTAGTGCTATGCTATTTATGATAAGCTCAGAATACCTTGGCCTCACCTGCCGTGCCACTCAGGGTCAGAGGTCAGACCTGTGTGTACCTTAGCAGCGTGCGCTAGGCTAACAGAGGCCCTCTGTCCTCCTGCAGGGGGACTCTGGTGGCCCCATGGTTTACAAGAACGGCTCCCGCTGGGTGGAGGCCGGGGTGGTGAGCTTCGGCATAGGCTGCGCGTTGGCCGACACGCCGGGGGTGTACGCCCGTGTGTCCGAGTACCAGGACTGGATCAGCAGGCAGATCTCCACCAGCCCGCCCGGCTTCATCATGGCCACAGTGAACCCCACCGCTGCGTCCATTGGGGGGTCCAGCGTCTTCTCCTGCTCCGTCTCCTGCTCCATCCCGCTCCTCTTCCTCCTCCTGCCTGTGCTGTTCTCTCTCTTCCTCTTCTCGTAGACACAGACTCTACACACAAACTCCGTCTTAGTTTGAAGACTCTTACTTCAAACTAAGACACGTTGATTAATTTGGTAAACCAGCGTGAATCAGTTTGTTTTCTCAGGACGGACAAAGGGTGGTGGGCGGAAGCTGTGAAGATCCAACACTATTGATGCTTTAGACAAGATCTGTGTGGCTGTGGTTTAATGAAGGACATTCAAAGTATGATTTAGACTGTAAAAACTCCGGCTCAGTGAATGAATGAATAATGTGCTTGATATTTTCCTTGATAAAAATGAAATTTGTATTTATCTTTTAATTATATTTGCAACAGATTATTATTATACTTGCAAAAAATAAATAAAGTGAAGGAACAAGTTATGGTGTTTAAAGTTTGTGAAAAGATCATAAATTCTACCCAAAATGCTGCCTATGTATAGATCACTGATTCATTCTAAGTCTGTCCACTCTTTTCCTTTATATTTAATATGGATGAAATACACAAAATATTGAAATATCACAAAATAAGAAAGCCAAAATCTTATCAAATAGCAAAGTTGTATATGTTTCAAAGGAAATCATCTTTCCACAAAAATGTTAACCGATTTTAAAAATTTTGCACGTATGCTTGATATATGACCTAAATCTACTTTATATGCCTGGTTGAACTTTGAAAATGTGTCAAAAGGTTATTTTTAATTAAATATATTTGATCAATTGTATTAGCACCTGCTATAAACAATCCAGCCGCCAGGGGACTGGATTGTAGGGCTGAAGGGTTTGGGCGGTGACGTCATCGCAAGAGGGCGGGGGGAATCATTGTGTACCTTTCTGATTGGACAGTTTACCGGAAACACCTCAGCACACCGTAGGATGGTTCATATCGCAGATGAACCATGAACCCAGAATGTGTTGAAGCGTGATAGTTTCCTTCGTGAGGTTCTTGTGTGGAGGGTGGGAATGGACCATAAGCAGGTGCTGTCTCTCCTCCTCTTAGCGGCGGTGTGGCTGCCCCCCTGCGGCGGGACCCCGGAGCGGGACGGAGGGGGCTGGTGAGCTCACAGCGCGTCGTCATGTTACTGACTCTATCGTCACTCTGTACACTAACAGTGCATTCAATTTACTGACTATCATCTATCTGAACACTAACAGTACATTCGTGTTACTGACTCTTCATCACTCTGTCCACTGTAACAGTACAATCATGTTACTGACTCTTCATCACTCTGTCCACTGTAACAGTACAATCATGTTACTGACTCTTCATCACTCTGTCCACTGTAACAGTACAATCATGTTACTGACTCTTCATCACTCTGTACACTGTAACAGTACAATCATGTTACTGACTCTTCATCACTCCGTACACTGTGACAGTACAATCATCTGCAGTTCACATGTAACACGCATGACGGCGTCCTAACAGCTGTCCGGTTATACACGTCATTCTAATAACGGAGAGATTGACCGATATCAACGGAGGTTAAAGCAGATGGTTTCCTGAAACCGGACGTTTTCAGATTAATTAAACATGAGATGTACTATATTATAACCCTCACATTCACCTCTGCACCTGGTCTTAATAGTGGTCCAAATACTTGATAACAATTACAATTTAACAATGCGCACAATGTGGCCCTAGTGGCGCACCACGTGTGACCCCTGGATCTGACCTCCTAACCCCAGGGCATCGGGGTCAGAGGTCGGGCTGCAGGACGAGGGGCCGTGCTCCATCGACGTGCTCGACGCCGCTTCCCTGACGCACCGCCAGTTCATCGAGCGGTGAGACCCGTGTGTGTGTGTGTGTGTGTGTGTGTGTGTGTGTGTGTGTGTGTGTGTGTGTGTGTGTGTGTGTGTGTGTGTGTGTGTGTGTGTGTGTGTTGATCCTCTGTGTTCCGTCCTCCCAGTTACGCCTACACACGGCCGGTCATCCTCACCGGGATCACGGACAACACGGTGAGCCCTTCATCATCATCTTCATCACTAAAACCAGACCCAATGGGGTCTAAACATCACCAGAACCAGTCAGTGGTCTTACTAGTACTATAGGTAGTATTATTGAATACAACTGATGTTAGCGGTACTATAGATAGTATTATTGAATGTAACTGGTGTTAGTGGTACTATAGGTATTATTATTGAATATAACTGATGTTAGTGGTACTATAGGTAGTATTATCAATATAATTTATGTTAGTTGTACTATAGGTAGTATTATTGAAATGTAACTGATGTTAGTAGCTTTATAGGTATTATTATTGAATATAAATGATGTTATTAGTACTATAGTTAGTATTATTGAATATAACAGATGTTAGTGGTACTACAAGTAGTATTATTGAATGTAACTGATGTAACTAGAACTACAAGTTGTATTATTGAATGTAACTGATGTTACTAGTACAAGGTAGTATTATTGAATCTAACTGATGTTACTTGTACTATCGGTCGTATTACTGAATGTAATTGATGTTAGTAGTACTATAGGTAGTATTATTGAATGTTACTGACGTTAGTGGTACAATAGGTAGTTTTATTGAATATAACAGATTTTGTTAACTTATTTTGTAGAAGTTCAGGTTATTGTGTTCCAAGACCAATCTCCTGGGGTCGTTTGGAGATCGGAGCATAAGGCTGAGTACGGCCAACACACACTCTTACAAGAAAGGTATGAAGGCCAACTTACTACAACGATGCTACACAAAGCTTACACTAGATACAGAGACAGGCCATTAGAGGGTAGGGGTTATACAGTAAGACACGTCATTAAGAAACATGGAGGAGTTAGACAGTACAGACACTGGTCATTAAGGATCAGGTAGGGGTTAGACAGTAGAGACAGGTCATTAAGGAACAGGTAGGGGTTAGACAGTACAGAGACAGGTCATTAAGGAGCAGGTAGGGGTTAGACAGTACAGAGACAGATCATTAAGGAACAGGTAGGGGTTAGACAGTACAGAGACAGGTCATTAAGGAGCAGGTAGGGGTTAGACAGTACAGAGACGGGTCATTAATGAACAGGTAGGGGTTAGACAGTACAGAGACAGGTCATTAAGGAGCAGGTAGGGGTTAGACAGTACAGAGACAGGTCATTAAGGAACAGGTAGGGGTTAGACAGTACAGAGACAGGTCATTAAGGAGCAGGTAGGGGTTAGACAGTGGAGACAGGTCATTAAGGAGCAGGTAGGGGTTAGACAGTACAGAGACAGGTCATTAAGGAGCAGGTAGGGGTTAGACTGTAGAGAGACAGGTCATTAAGGAGCAGGCAGGGGTTAGACAGTACAGAGACAGGTCATCACGGAGTAGACAAGGTACTTTGGACTAGCTTTTTTGAGGTTGTACCCCCAGATGTGAATCCCTGCACTATACCACAGACTACATTTGGTCTAAACCATTTGAACGACACACTATAGTTCTAAGAGTAGACTAGTACTTCCAATAGTGTAGTTGTACTACCAAGAGTGTAGCAGTAGTATTACTATAATACTCATACTGACGGATCTATTGTTGCAGTGGACGTGCCGTTCCGGGAGTACGTTGACGTCCTGCTGAAGCCTCAGTCCGCCGACGCCCTGGGCAGCGGTGAGCTAACACATGCTAGCACACATGCTACAACACACGCCAACACATGCTAACACACATGCTAAAACACACGCCAACACACATTAAAACACTCTGAAACGCACGCACACTTAAACGCACACTGTACAAGCGCAAAGTAAAACCCGAGGCAGGATGTTTGTGTACCTGTTCCTCTCCTGACTTCCTGGTTCTCCTACAGACACTCTGTATTTCTTCGGAGACAACAACTTCACGGAGTGGAGTCCCCTGTTTGACCAGTACCAGCCCCCCCCCTACGGGCTCCCCGGGACCACGGCCGCCTACAGCTTCGGGGTCGCAGGTCGGTCGGCCCACGATGAGCCGCACTAGAGGGGAAGAGACCCCGGAGGACGTTAGAGTTCAGAGGGCACTTGGATTCTATTGTTGACTTGAGTTAGGAATGGGGACAGGAGGGTGTAGTAGTAGGGAGGGTGGGGGTGTGAGGGTGTAGTTGTGGTCTAGAGCCGGTCTTTCTGTGAGGGTGTAGTCTAGAGCCGAGGTGCGTTCAAGTTCAGCGAACATAGGCGAACGTTCGCAACGAACGCGTTGACATTAAACAATTAATTTTGAACGATTTTTGAACACCGTTCTAAACAAACTGTCAACGAAAAAAATGGATACGAAGGCCATGGTATTAGCGGCAGCCTCCATGTTAATGGAAGAGTTTACAGAAGAGGGTTTGCAAGTGGTCGACCTCGTTGAAAGCCTACTGCAGACAACCAGTACGGAAAATTCAAGAATAGAGGGCTACGTCACCGAAGTTGTACCCACTTATTGCGATATAACGTTCAAATCGCATTTTAGGATACAAAAGACAACAGTTGAAGTAAGGGTGTAGATAGGCTATATGAAACGTTTTATCTAGCCTATTGCTTTCTGTGTAGGAAAGGAGTAAATGATTTCAATATAGTTTAGTTTACTGCCATGGCAACGAATGTCACGTAGCCGAAGTGTTTGTGGAGAACTACCTCTTCAGACAGTTTGCCTATGTTCGTAAATGTTTGCTTGCTTATGTTCGTTTAACGGAAAATGTTTAAAATCGTTCGAACGTTCGCCTATGTTTGCGATTCTGAACGCACCTCCGGTCTCTCTGTGAGGGTGTAGTTGTGGTCTAGAGCCGGTCTCTCTGTGAGGGTGAGGTCTAGAGCCGGTCTCTCTGTGAGGGTGTGGTCTAGAGCCGGTCTCTCTCTCTGAGGGTGTAGTTGTGGTCTAGAGCCGGTCTCTCTGTGAGGGTGAGGTCTAGAGCCGGTCTCTCTCTCTGAGGGTGTAGTTGTGGTCTAGAGCCGGTCTCTCTGTGAGGGTGAGGTCTAGAGCCGGTCTCTCTCTCTGAGGGTGTAGTTGTGGTCTAGAGCCGGTCTCTCTGTGAGGGTGAGGTCTAGAGCCGGTCTCTCTCTCTGTGAGGGTGTGGTCTAGAGCCGGTCTCTCTCTCTGAGGGTGTAGTTGTGGTCTAGAGCCGGTCTCTCTGTGAGGGTGAGGTCTAGAGCCGGTCTCTCTCTCTGTGAGGGTGTGGTCTAGAGCCGGTCTCTCTCTCTGAGGGTGTAGTTATGGTCTAGAGCCGGTCTCTCTGTGAGGGTGTAGTTATGGTCTAGAGCCGGTCTCTCTGTGAGGGTGTAGTTGTGGTCTAGACGGTCTCTCTCTCTGAGGGTGTAGTTGTGGTCTAAAGCCGGTCTCTCTCTGTTCCAGGACCTGGTTCCGGCGTTCCATTCCACTGGCACGGGCCTGGCTTCTCAGAGGTCCTCTACGGGAGAAAGGTCAGTCCGGTTCTGACCCCTGATCTCTGAGATGGTTCCTTCCAACCAGGAAGTGGCCGGTCCTCCTCCCCAGCTAACGAGTACCGAGCTAAATCAATGACATGTCTGTAGAAAATACCTTGAACAATAAATACCTCTTTGGAGACTATGAAGTAGAGTTGAGCCTCTTAGGCACAGCCTCATCACAAGGTCACTAATGCCCCACCTCGAGGGGGGGGTAGAGTGAGCATCTCCAGACCCTCTCCACGCGGGGCGACCCTCACACCAGCATCCAGTGTCCTGCTACCTGGGAGGGGGGGGGGGGGGGGGGCGCTGTCTGGGGGTCACCGTGGGGGTCCCTTTAGCTCTGGGGGTCACCGTGTCTCTGTTCCTCCAGCGCTGGTTCCTGTACCCCCCGGACCAGGAGCCCCACTTCCACCCCAACCGGACCACCCTCTCCTGGCTGCAGGAGACCTACCCCGTCCTGCCCCCGGAGGAGGCGCCCCTGGAGTGCACCATCCGCCCCGGAGAGGTGAGGGCGGACCCCCCCCCCCCCCCCCCACCATCACCCCCTCACCCCCACCATCACCCCCTCCTCTGCTGCTCGACCCCCAGGTTACCATGATATATATAGATATATAGATATAGATATACATGTATAGATATAGATTGATATAGATATATATCTATAGATAAACATGTATAGATATAGATATATATTTGGAGTATCGGCCGATATATGTCGGTATGGGTAATCTTTTACTCCCTTGTATCGGTCAGGCTCTGGATCTCAGGCCAACAGTGTCAGTGTGAAATGTGTCCACTGTTCCACATAAGAGTCCACCGCTCTTCTTCCTGAGCCTCGTCTAGTTTTTGAACCAGGGCCTCAACCTTCACCTCCGGGTGGTCGGTCATTAAGAACTTGTTTATCGTGATATTTAAAATGTGATGCTTGGCTCCGTTCCCAGGTTCTGTTCTTCCCCGACCGCTGGTGGCACGCCACCCTCAACCTGGACACCAGTGTCTTCATGTCCACGTTCCTGGGGTGACTTCCAGCGCTGCAGAACCAGTGTGAACCCGCTGCTCAGGAGAACAAGACGTCTTCCCACGAGTTGTTTTCTGGGACCGACCAAAGACAACACACCGACTGGAACCTTAAAGACATACCACCAGAGCAGAACCATCCCGTCTGTGGTTCTGCTGCTTTTCTGGACCAATAAAGACAAACCTCTTGTGACCAAATGATCTAATGAACCAACTGTTCCATGCTCCTGAACTGTGAGGAGACTCAGTGAGTGCAGCTGGGTTCATCTCCCAGGAGGCACTGACTCATACTGGTGATTCAGGGTTCATGGTTCTAGCAGAAGTACGGCTGATGTTGTAATGTGATGATACACGGGTACTATGTCTGTGAAGGGTTCAAATCAATTAAATCCATCCTTCCACATTTGGCTTTCCTGCTCACTGGGAAGGAAGAAATCCCAGAACTAAGACTGAACCCCAGGAAGACTTAACCCAAGCATGACCTAACCCAAACAAACATGACTTAACCCCAACATGACCTAACCCTAACAATAATTCATAAAAACACCACTGATACATTAAGTCTCGGGCATTGTGTAAATATTTATTTCAAATTACAAAAGTAGTTTTCTCTCGTTGTGTTGAATGTGACATGAAATCGGAAGCCATATAATATCTCAGACAAAACTGTCATCTGTAATGTATATAAAGAGTACATGTTCACCCTCATCACCACCACTATGACTGCATCCTGAAGGCACCAGCGGTCTGCATCACGTCCTGTAGCGGTCTCTCTGTCGTCACCTGGGGGGCTGCACCCTCCCCCTCATCACAGGAAGGGTCGTCACCGGGACACTGGCGCCCTCTGGTGGACTGGAGGAGAAGACACCGTTGGCCACCACTAACCCAACGTAACCTAGCAACTAACCTGGACCCTACATTACATAGCAACTAACCTGAATCCTACGTTACCTAGCAACCAACCTGAACCCTACGTTACCTAGCAACTAACGCTACGTAACCTAGCCACTAACGCTAAAACTAGGCAACCCAGCAACCAGTACTTCCCCTTACTCCCTCTGACTTAGTAGCTAGACCTGACCATCTCTTACCTTGTAACTTACTTTTACCATCTCTAACCTGGTAACTAAACTAACCATCTCTAACCTGGTTAACTACATTAAGCCAACTCTAACCTGGTAACTAAACTAACCATCTCTAACCTGGTTAACTACATTAAACCATCTCTATCCTGGTAACTAAACTAACCATCTCTAGTACCTGCATGTTGAGGTCTTCCATGGCTGATGTCACTTCCTCCACACCTCCACCCCCGAGATATAGGTGGCCTCCAGGACCATCTGGTCATCCATCAGCACCAGGTCTGGACCCATGACATCACCTCCGTTACCATGACCTCACCTCCGTTACCATTTCATCACCTCCGTTACCATGACATCACCTCCGTTACCATGACATCACCACCGTGACAATGACATCACCTCCGTTACCATGACATCACCACCGTGACAATGACATCACCTCCGTTACCATGACATCAGCTCCGTTATGTCCCCATGACATCACCTCCGTTACCATGACATCAGCTCCGTTATGTCACCATGACATCACCTCCGTTACCATGACATCATCTCCGTTACCGTGACATCGGCTCCGTCATGTCACCATGACATCAGTATGTGGGTCAGTTGCTACAAGTCCTCTTTAAAGAGTGAAACCAACATCATTGGGGTTCTGATGGTGATTCAGCATTGACCTGACTGCAGCCCGCCTGCAGGATGTGTGAGGTTCTGATTATGATATGTCAGTATATTATATGATTTGATGTCTATATTCTATTTTACCCGCATCACAGCCGTACTCCAGGCTTCCTTTCTGGTGGCTGATCCCAAGGAGCTGAGCGGGATGGAGGGAAGCTGCTTCCAGAGCCTCAGGAACGCTGCAACCTGGAACACTGTCACACTCAGTACACTGCAACCTGGAACACTGCCACACTCAGTACACTGCAACCTGGAACACTGTCACACTCAGTACACTGCAACCTGGAACACTGCCACACTCAGTACACTGCAACCTGGAACACTGTCACACTCAGTACACTGCAACCTGGAACACTGTCACACTCAGTACACTGCAACCTGGAACACTGCCACACTCAGTACACTGCAACCTGGAACACTGCCACACTCAGTACACTGCAACCTGGAACACTGTCACACTCAGTACACTGCAACCTGGAACACTGCCACACTCAGTACACTGCAACCTGGAACACTGTCACACTCAGTACACTGCAACCTGGAACACTGCCACACTCAGTACACTGCAACCTGGAACACTGTCACACTCAGTACACTGCAACCTGGAACACTGCCACACTCAGTACACTGCAACCTGGAACACAGTCACACTCAGTACACTGCAACCTGGAACACAGTCACACTCAGTACACTGCAACCTGGAACACAGTCACACTCAGTACACTGCGACCTGGAACACTAAGTACACTGCGACCTGGAGCACTCAGTACACTGCGACCTGGAGCACTCAGTACACTGCGACCTGGAGCACTCAGTACACTGCGACCTGGAGCACTCAGTACACTGCGACCTGGAACACTAAGTACACTGCGACCTGGAGCACTCAGTACACTGCAGCCTGGAAAACCAAACAGCACTGACCTGAGGCTTGTTGGAAGTGGCGGACACACATGTCCATGGTGGCGATGCTGCCGCTCAGAGTCGTGGTTCCTAGACCCCAAAACACGTTTAGAATACGACTATCAACTAGAAACAGTATAACTACATTCTACGCTTAGAAAACTATAGCTATGACTAAATATAAACTAGAATACTACATAGTACACTGCATTATACTACAATAGTACAGTAAAAAGTCCAGGTGAACTAGGTTAGGGACAGGTGAACTAGGTTAAGGTTGAAAGGTGAACTAGGTTAGGGACAGGTGAACTAGGTTAAGGGTGAACGGTGAGCTAGGTTAGGGACAGGTGAACTAGGTTAAGGACAGGTGAGCTGGTTAGGGACAGGTGAGCTGGTTAAGGTGTTACCTGCTACGTAGGCGTGGAGCCCCTGGATCTCGATGACCTGCTGGCCCAGGGTGTGGCGCCCGGGGGGGAGGCCCATGGCCATGATGGCATCGGTCACCAGGACCAGA
Organism: Gadus morhua; assembly: GCF_902167405.1. NCBI lineage: Eukaryota > Metazoa > Chordata > Actinopteri > Gadiformes > Gadidae > Gadus > Gadus morhua. The sequence goes on from NC_044049.1 coordinate 559,386, forward strand.
CCTGCAGCAGGACCGCAGTTACAACCAACACTAACAACCCCAACTAACCTTAACTACCCTAACTAACTAATCTAACCAGAAGGTTTATCGGAACTGGACCAAGACGAAAGTGATAACACCCTAACGTTAACTAACCCTAACTAACATCCAAACTAGTCAACACCCTAACAAGCTAGTCACCATCCTAACTAACCAGATGGGAACACCCTTACCTCAATTGACCCTGCCTCACACCAACCAACTAGTCAACATCCTAATTCATCAGCTGATCAACACCCTGCCCAGCTAGTCACCGTCGTCACTACCAGCCCTGCCCTGGGTCCCGGCCCACCCGGGGGTTACCCTGGGGTCGCAGGCCCAGGGTGACCCCCTAACCCCCCTGCAGGGTGACCCCCTAACCCTCCCTGTAGGGTGACCCCCTAACCCTCCCTGTAGGGTGACCCCCTAACCCTCCCTGCAGGGTGACCCCCTAACCCTCCCTGCAGGGTCACCCCCTAACCCCCCTGCCCGGGGGGGGGGGTCCGGTAGCCCACCTGCGGGGTGCGCCCGGTGGGCGATGCGCAGCGCCGCCGGGTTGGTGTGGATCCCGTCGGCGATCATCCCGTAGAACACCGAGCGGCCGGCGGGGATCCGGTTGCTCGTCAATAACCCCACGATGCCCGGGTCCCGGTGGTGGAACTACACAACGGATTAACACAACACGACGACATTACACAACCTATCAACCCACTGTAACGCCACAAAACGTAAAATTTATCAACTAGTGCTGTCAAGCGATTCAAATATTTAATTGCGATTAATCGCATTAATGCCATAGTTAACTCGCGATTAATCACACATTTTTTTCTATCTAAATATCCCTTGAACTTTCGAACAAAACTCTTGCTCAGCAAAGATGGGAAATACTATAACATTTATTATTTAAACCAGTATGAATATTCCTACCGTACGTAGGCCTATACACATTACCAGGCTATCGGATAACGGCTACACACGCACGCACGCACGCACACACGCACGCACGCACGCAGAGCTGTACTTGTATGGGTGAGTTGTACCTCTACTTGTAGAGGTGAGTTGTACTTCTACTTGTAGGGGTGAGTTATAGATGTAGGGATGAGTTCTACTTGTAGGGGTGAGTTGTACTTGTGGGGGTGAGCTGCACTTGTAGGGTTGAGCTGTACTTGTGGACTCACTGGTAGCATGGCGTTGAAGAGGTGTGTGATGAAGGACGCTCCCTGCTGAACCGCCTCCTCCGCCTGAGACAGGTTAGCCACCGAGTGCCCTGCAGACAGGAAGTACTCCTCACTCACTTCCTGTCATGTGTAAATATAAGAAACCCATCGCTTGCTTCGTAATAACCCAAAAGAGAGGCTAACGCCTAGCCTAGCGCAGACCACTAGAGACTAAATGAAGTATTTTAAAGAGAGGGAACTAGTGTTTTATTCTAGGCTGTGCGCCCCTGACCCCCGGTCAGGTTGACCCCTGACCCTTGTTCCGGTTGACCCCGCCCCTGACCCACCTAGGGACACAGTGACGCCTCTCTGACTCAGCTCCTCCACCACTGATTGGCTGCCGGCCAGCTCTGGCGCCAGCGTCACCATGGAAACGTTGTCCAGGCCACCGTAGACCTCCAGCAGGGGGTTCACCCCCCCAGACCCCCCGAAGGTCCGAAGGAACTGCTCGGGGTGGGCGCCCTTCTTCTCCAGGCTGATGAACGGCCCCTCCAGGTGGACCCCTGGGGACCACGAGACAATCAGAAGACACATCAATCTATAATCAATAATAATCCAGCTATATCATTATGATAAAACAAACTATAAAGTTGTATATTTGATCATGTTACCCAGAACGCCGGCACCATGCACCCCTCCACTCTGAACTTTGACCTCAGGGAGGACCTGAAACACCAAACGGATTATAATTGATCACAAGTCCTTAAAGGTGACATATTATACCACCAGGTGGGGCTAATCACACTCACACCTGGCTGGTGGTATTATATGTCACCTTTAATCAGCTATTGCATCCACACAGTGAACCCCCTAGAGGCCGCTAGAGGAACTACATGCTAGTCTCTAGTGCACCCCCTAGAGGTCGTCAGAGGAACTACAGGCTAGTCTCTAGACTCTCTACTCCAACCGGTAAAGAATGAGAACCGTTGCAGTACCTTGTGGTAGACGCTAGGGGGCGACGTAACTAGCGTCGGGCAGAAGGACGTGACTCCGTGCTCCAGGATCTTCTTGGCCACGAAGGCCACACCGGCGCCGGGGTCCTCCGACGGCGTGGAGAAGTCGACGCCGTAGCCCCCTGAAACACCAGCACCTCATCACCTGACCTCCACCTCCACATCACCTGACCTCCTCCACCACCTCATCACCTGACCTCCACCTCCACCACCTCATCACCTGACCTCCACCTCCACCACCTCATCACCTGACCTCCTCCACCACCTCATCACCTGACCTCCTCCTCCACCACCTCATCACCTGACCTCCTCCTCCACCACCTCATCACCTGACCTCCTCCACCACCTCATCACCTGACCTCCACCTCCACCACCTCATCACCTGACCTCCACCACCACCTCATCACCTGACCTCCTCCACCACCTCATCACCTGACCTCCTCCTCCACCACCTCATCACCTGACCTCCTCCTCCACCACCTCATCACCTGACCTCCTCCACCACCTCATCACCTGACCTCCTCCTCCACCACCTCATCACCTGACCTCCTCCACCACCTCATCACCTGACCTCCTCCACCACCTCATCACCTGACCTCCTCCTCCACCACCTCATCACCTGACCTCCTCCTCCACCACCTCATCACCTGACCTCCTCCACCACCTCATCACCTGACCTCCTCCACCACCTCATCACCTGACCTCCTCCTCCACCACCTCATCACCTGACCTCCTCCTCCACCACCTCATCACCTGACCTCCTCCACCACCTCATCACCTGACCTCCTCCACCACCTCATCACCTGACCTCCTCCTCCACCACCTCATCACCTGACCTCCTCCACCACCTCATCACCTGACCTCCTCCTCCACCACCTCATCACCTGACCTCCACCACCACCTCATCACCTGACCTCCTCCACCACCTCATCACCTGACCTCCTCCTCCACCACCTCATCACCTGACCTCCACCACCACCTCATCACCTGACCTCCTCCACCACCTCATCACCTGACCTCCTCCTCCACCACCTCATCACCTGACCTCCTCCTCCACCTCATCACCTGACCTCCTCCACCACCTCATCACCTGACCTCCTCCTCCACCACCTCATCACCTGACCTCCTCCACCACCTCATCACCCGACCTCCTCCTCCACCACCTCATCACCTGACCTCCTCCTCCACCACCTCATCACCTGACCTCCTCCACCACCTCATCACCTGACCTCCTCCTCCACCACCTCATCACCTGACCTCCTCCTCCACCACCTCATCACCTGACCTCCACCACCACCTCATCACCTGACCTCCTCCACCACCTCATCACCTGACCTCCTCCTCCACCACCTCATCACCTGACCTCCACCACCACCTCATCACCCGACCTCCTCCACCACCTCATCACCTGACCTCCTCCTCCACCTCATCACCTGACCTCCTCCTCCTCCACCTCATCACCTGACCTCCTCCACCACCACCTCATCACCTGACCTCCTCCACCACCTCATCACCTGACCTCCTCCACCACCTCATCACCTGACCTCCTCCACCACCTCATCACCTGACCTCCTCCACCACCTCATCACCTGACCTCCTCCTCCACCCCCACCACCCGCTGACGGGTGGAGGAAGGCTAGGCGATCCCCCAAGAGCGGGGTCTTTAGACTAAACACAAATCTGTACATTTTTACTCTTTCCATTTTATTGAATATTCATACACCTAATCAGAAAACAGGTCAAACACACTTCTATTTGAATGTCTGCTCATCACAGGCGAGTCCACGCTGCTCTGATGGAGTTGAGGTTGATATCAGGGTTATCAAACGTGCTTGCACAGGTAAATGCCTTCATCAAATCAAATAGGGGTCGGGCTTAGCTCAGGAGGTAGAGCAGTTGTCTTGTTCGATCCCCAGCTCCTCCTAGCTGAGTGTTGATGTGTCCCTGAGCAAGACACTTCACCCCTAACTGCTCCTGACGAGCTGGCTGCCGCCTTACATGGTCGACTCTGCCGTCGTCAATGTGTGTATTAACCGTAAGTCGCCTTGGATCCTTCAGAGAGGAGATCCAGGGTAGGTTGTGGCGCTCCGGGTCCTACCGTTGAGCTGCACATCGATGAAGCCGGGGGCCAGGATGGCGCCCCCGCAGTCCAGCTGGCGGTCGGCGTAGCCCTGCTCGTCAAAGAACAGCTTCTCCGGGTCCAGGATGCGGCCGTCCCGAACCCACAGGTCCTCCCTGGAGACAGGGGCAGCCAATGAGGTCGCTCCATAAGGGCAGCCAATGAGGTCGCTCCATAAGGGCAGCCAATGAGGTCGCTCCATAAGGGCAGCCAATGAGGTCGCTCTACAGGTGCAGCCAATGAGATCGCTCCACAGGTGCAGCCAATGAGGTCGCTCCACAGGTGCAGCCAATGAGGTCGCTCTACAGGAGCAGCCAATGAGGTCGCTCTACAGGAGCAGCCAATGAGGTCGCTCTACAGGGGGAGACCACCTGGGTAACCTGATGGGGGCCCTGGTTAACTGATGCACAGAACACAACCTCGAACTAAACATATCCAAAACTACAATTAGTACAGACTTCCCGACACTGTTCATAACGGCAGTGGATCCCAACAGTTTATAACGGCGGTGGATCCCAACACAGTTTACAGAGGCCACAGAGGTTTACAGAGGCAGTGGATCCCAACACTGTTTATAACGGCAATGGATCCCAACACTGTTTATAACGGCATTGGATCCCGACACTCTTTATAACGGCTGTTGATCCCAACACAGTTTATAACGGCAGTTGATCCCAACACAGTTTATAACGGCAGTGGATCCCAACCCTTGAAGCTACTCGCCATGCTAACTTTACAAACTTCAGCAAGCGTACCGTACCTTCAGACCGACTTTCTCCTACCTTTGCAGCGTGTGCTCTTTGAGTATTCGGCAATTGATGAACTGGGTGATCGGGGCGTCGGACACGCTCCCGTTAGAAGGCATCTTCTCCTTCGGACTTACAGAACACAGCGGAATAGCACTTCAAACGACAGCCTCGGGTCGTCTCAAACACTATTCATATCCGAAGTGCATCTCTTATCTCCGCGGGGCGCAGCTGGGTGACTTTGACCCGCTGTCTGACGTCTTGATCGGACTGGATTAATAAGTAGAGCAATACAAGAGCAGCCTTCTGAGGTTTTGGACCAGCAACCGAAGAACTCCTGTCAGACTACAGCAGAACCCTGACGAACGCACGTTGAACCGCTGCACGGTGGTTGGTGGTCTTATTATGTACTTGTAGTGGATGAAGTAGTTAAAGTTATGTCGTGGTGATACTTGCCCTGCAGTGTGTCAGCCGCTCCAGAACCGGAGGAAGCGAGGATCATGTGACGTGAGTCAGCTGATCCGGACACGCCCCCACTCACGCAGCCAATACAAACATAATAAAACCATAAGGAAACCATAATAAAACCATAATAAACCATAATTAAACCACCTCCTACTCTCCCGGGCCCGGCCTGCCTACGCAATCTCTCAGGAAATCAAAAAAGAAAAAAGCAAGTCAAGAAAGTTCAAAACCATTAGTCCAACAAACACACGCACACGCACACGCACACACACACACACACACACACACACACACACACACACACACACACACACACACACACACACACACACACACACACACACACACACACACACGATTCTACACTTAAAGAGCCAGTGACTCCACCGTTCAGATGTAGTGAAACACTGAGATTAAAAAAAATCTCAGTGCTTGCAAACCAATAATTCAACCCTACTAATCGTTGTGTCCACTTCAGATTGTAAAGTATGTGTGTACAATATATTCGACAACATGTACATACTGAGGTTAATCTGAAACATAGTTCCTGGATGGTCCAGATAGGCGAGGTGGCTCAATTCAGAACGAACCCAGACAGGGACACGACCATCCGCCGCAGCGACCGTTTGACTGCAGACCTGTAATCTGAGAGGTTAAGATCATCCACACTGGTGATCGTCCTCTTCATCCACTGTGTGTGTAAAAATTAAACCATTTTTTCCACAGCAAGGCACGGACGGGGTTCGAACCCGCGATCTTCGGTTTACGAGACCGACGCCTTACCACTTGGCCACCGCGCCAGGCTCCGAAAAATGTCGAACAGACCTGTAGTCAACCATGGGACCTTCATGTCGGTTATATCGGGGGAAACAACGTAAAGTGTTCTTCGTGTTGATGTAATTTATCCAATGACAACGGGCAGAGGATTTAAAGTGACGTCAGGTAATCCAGGGAAAGGAGGTAGGGGATTTCAAGTGAGGTCATGTATCCAGTGCCAGGGAGGAAAGGATTTAAAGTGACATCATGTAATCGAGTGACACGGAGGAGGGGATTTATAGTGACGTCATGTATCCAGTGACATGAGATTTAAAGTGACGTCATGTGTCCAGTGACAGGGAGGAGAGGATTAACAGTGGGGCTCTGAGGAGCAGAAAACGTCCCACTGATACGGACTGTAACCCGGAAGAAGAGTCTCTCTCCTCCTCCCCACGACATCCTGCTGCTGCCGTCCGTCTCTCCCAGTCCTCCCCCCATGTAGGGAGATCTAGTAGGCCTACTGGTGTTGGGGTCTGATGTGGTGGAGGTCTGAGTTCTGACGGGACCCAGGTTTTCTATGTGGTAACTGGTAAGTCTGCGGAAGCGTCGGCGAAGGACCAACACAGTATTAAGAGAATTCAATACCGATTTTATCCCGTTTTCCTCCTAAATCTGAGCCAAAACGTGAGCCTGCTGCTTATAGTGAATGTATCAGCACCACCGGATTTATATATATATATATGATTAATTAAATTACTAAAATTTAAAAATAATATAATATATTTGATTTCCTGCATTCTGGTGCATTTTGGGGATGGCCACGACCTATTACCTACTCTTCATTCAGATTCATAGCCTACAACCTGACTTGCAGGACCTGGACAAGTTTACACTGCATATACAGACCTACATTATGGCCATTCCACCAGCTATTGCTATTTGACCCATTGTTGTTATTCTGATATTGAGACAAATCGTGATCACTGTCCTATAGCGTCCATTTTTTGTGAGTCTCAATGTCTACTTCAAATTCAGTTAGAAATATGGGACAGTTGCTTAATTTTGTTTTTATGCTATAGGCCGAAAGACTAAATTAATATGTAACTTACTTGATAATTTTAAGGATAACATTACTTGGGGAGTTCAGTTCCGCTACTGTAATGGGTGGAAAGTACTTACAAATCTCTGCTAGTTAGCGATCTATCTCTCTCTCTACATGTAGTTGTGTTGCGCAAATGCTGCTGAGGGAGGCAGCCTATTTGATTGATTCGCTGAATTGTCCATCATCTGGTGTCAACAAATTTCGAATGACCAATAACTAGCCTAGCCCAAATCATTGACTAATTTAAATGGTTGCTGGCAGTGACAAGTATATCACAAAAATAAACGAGGATAATTGTTGATTTATTTCGTATTGATAATAGTTGATTAATAGTTGGCAGATATATTCAGGTAAATATTTCACGGAGGGGCGGCGCCCTATTGACCCACAGTAAGTAATGCAACAATGTATTTTTTTCCAAGCAGATGGTTTTGTCATAATTTTTAAGTTTGAAGAGGACAACCACATAATTAAATCAGGGAGGTGTATTCTGATTTATATTGGCCCGGGTCAGACCGGTTTGTCTAGTCCGGTTAAACGTCCTACCACTAGTCGCTGCTCCTTTAGAATAATAACCTGACGTTACATTCTTAATTTAGAAGCACACACCTAGTCACCTACATACAAAAGCAGTTGGGCTGAGGACCAACAGAGAATCCATTTTGGAGAAGTTACTTAATACCTGGAGGCTATATTCACTGAAGGAAGCAGACTGCACCCAATGTCACTGCACTGGTTCTTAGGATTGTGGTTTCCTGTATTACTGCACCAAAACACACCCAACGTCTTTGTGTGTCGCCTTATCTTCTGATCCTGGGGGTCTAAGTCTGGTCTGGTCTCTCCCGGTCTCTCCAGCAGTGCCAGGCCCCTGCTGGTCTGAGTCTGGTCTCTCCCGGTCTCTCCAGCAGCGCCAGGCTCCTGCTGGTCTACTCCTGGTCCCTCCCGGTCTCTCCAGCAGCGCCAGGCCCCTGGTGGTCTTAGTCTGGTCTCTCCTGGTCTCTCCAGCTGCGCCATGCCCCTGGTGGTGGACGCGGTGTGGGCCGTGTGGAGCATCACCGCCGGCGTGTACGACTACTTCAAGACCAGCGCCATGGAGGAGAGGATCCACGCGCTGGAGGACCTCCTCTCGCTCCACCAGCTGCTCATCGCCGGGCTGTCCACCGGCCTGGTGCTGCTGCTGGGCTACGTGCTGCTCAGGAAACGCTGACCCCCAGGGACCAGGAGCGCTGGTCCTGGTCGGGAACCTCTGACCCGCGGCCCGGAGGTCCCCCTCAGGGGGTCCTGCTCCACCTCCAGATGGGTCCTCGGGCTCAGTGCGGCTCCAGAGGTGTAGGAGGGCTTCCAGCAACAGTGGGATCAAGGAGACTTGTGGGATTAGGACAGATGGGGACCAGCTGTGACATTACAGGAGACGTCTCCTCTCGGTGACCTGGGAGGACCTCCGTGGAACAGGAGAAGACGATGACGTCACCGGCTGTGGTGGGGGAACCTGAGACCTCCAAACTGCCAAATCATGCCTAGTCACATGGTCTGAATGGACCAACCAGGGATGGTTGGAAATCATGCTAACCTGTCGTAGCTGAGGTCGTAGCTGAAGCTGAACCCTGTGGTACCCTCCTCATCCTCGATTATCATCAACTATCAACACCTAACCCTGTGGTACCCTCCTCATCCTCGATTATCATCAACTATCAACACCTAACCCTGTGGTACCCTCCTCATCCTCGATTATCATCAACTATCAACACCTAACCCTGTGGTACCCTCCTCATCCTCATTCATCAACACCTGTCTTTGTTGAACCCTGGTCTCCTGATTTGATTGTATTTTTGTATTTCTTTGTTCCTGCTGGGTCTCTAGAGGGTTCTGGGGATAAAGGGACTTTTATGTTGGCTAGTCTTTAGAACTCATTACTTTATTGCCGTTCTGTCAGCGTGTGTACATGTATGGAGGAGGTCCTTGAGGGAGATATGATGGTTTAACAAACAGTGATTATTATTATGGCGTGATCAGCTCAGTGATGGAGCTTCAATAGTGTGAAAACTGCATTCAAATGACTGGCTTTTTATCTTCAAACTAAAATACAATTCATTGAAATGAATGTTGCTTAATGATGAACTGTTAATAAATAAAAAAGGAAAAAAGCAAAGGTTGGTGAGTTTTATTGGAGGTGATGCTGGTTCAGACTGTAGTACCATCTACATACACATACCAACCAGCAACACATAACACATAGGAAGCTAAACCACCGTTAGTACGTACTTCCTGTTTGTGGTCACTCACTTCCTGTCACCCTACTGTGGGAGACATGAATAGTCAAAACGGTTCGTATGTTTCAACCAAACGACAGTTACGATATAAAAGTGTAAAACCGACTTCTGAACACCGAGACGACTACAGTAAGTGAATACTGACAGGATGACACTAAGAGGGGAGGGGAGGGGCTAATACTGGGGGGTCTTTCACAGTGAGCGGGGGGAGTTTGGCCAGAGAGAACCGGATGTAAACAAGGAGCCCCTAAAACGATGGAGCCGGGGAGAGTAACAGAAACCAGAGCATCGTAACAGCCAGGGGTCAGAACACCAGGACCTTCCAGCCTGTGTGAGCGAAGCAGCAGCCGAACAGCAGGCCATCCACCGCCGTCTCCAGCAGCCAATCAAACACCACCTCCCGGCTGCCGCAGCCAATCGTCACCCTGAGTTTGACGTTGGCCCCGCCCTCGCTCGGGTTGTTGCTGCTGCCGACAGAAAACAGAGCGACCACTTCCATGTCGAAGGTCACGGCTGAACCCAGGGCCAACGCTGGCAGCCGATTGGTCATCTCCTTCCCGTTGACGAACACAGCTCCTGGAGGAGGAGGAGGGGGAGGAGGAGGAGGATGAGGGGGAGGAGGGGGAGGAGGAGGAGGAGGAGGGCACTGGGATCTTCACGGGTCTTTGACTGGTAGTATTACTGGTATGGTTAACTGGTAGTTTTACTGGTAGTTTGACTGGTAGTTTTACAGGTATGGTTAACTGGTAGTTTTGTACCTTTGGTGGAGATGCAGACTGCCTGGTCTCTCTGGAGAGTCTCTTGCCCGCTCTCTCTCTCCACACACACTCCTAGACCGTCCCTGTTGTCAGCCTGACCAACTGCAGAAACCCTACACATACACACACACACACACACACACAATTAATGTCGCAAAACACACACAAATAAAGTGTGTTTGTGCGTGCATTTGTAAGTGCGCGGGCATGCGTGCGTGGGTGCGTGTACGTCTGCGTGTGGTGTGCGTGCGTGTGTGTTTGTGTGCGTGCGTGTATACATGTGCGAGTGTGTGCGTGTGTGTGTATGTGTGCGTGTTTATGCGTCTGCGTGTGGCGTGCGTGCGTGCGTGTGTGTTTGCGTGCGTGCGTGTGTGTTCGCGTGCGTGCGTGTGTGTTTGTGTGCGTATGTGTGTATGTGCGTGTGTGCTCACTTGAAGGTGAGGGTCTGCCCGGGGCAGTAGGTGGCGCCGTTGGAGTAGAGCACAGGGGAGCCTGAGGGGGCGGAGTCACAGCGCATGGCGATGTTCCTCCGGCTGCTCAGGATGAAGCCGTCCGTCCCGGGACTCCACTCTGCATGGAGCCACATGTTAACATCAACATACACGCTAATGAACACGCATGTTAATGAGACAGACATACATGGTATGAACATCAATGTTACTATGATGCAAATACATGTTAACGAATACATGTTATTGGCTACATGTTAATGCAATGAACAGACATGTTATCAACGTACATGCTAATGTGACGTGTATGAAATCATGTATGTGAATAACCACATGTAAATGAGTGCAGGTCAACATGTATGTAAATGAGGGCAGGTGAATGTGTATGTCAATTAGTGAACATGTGTCTAATGTGCTCCAGCTGTGCTGAGGTGCGCTGGTTTTCCGCACCGTGGGGGGCCAGGGAGGTGGAGCCGGCCACGGGGACGCTCCAGGGGCTCCAGGAGGACCCCCCGTCCCCGCGGGCGCTGACCCGGAACAGGTGCTCCGTCTGGGGGTCCAGGTGCACCACCACCACCTCACAGTCCCCGCCCACGTACGCGTCCTCGTAAGCTCCGCCCCCCGCGGCCCGCCGGTACTGCAGACGGTAGTCCACCGCCGAGAAGTCCTCGTCCACCTGGACACACGGACAGACGCCCCCCTGCTGTTAGACCAGCTCCCCTCACACCAGCTCCCCTCAAAGCAGCTCCCCTCACACCACCTCCCCTCACACCACCTCCCCTCACACCACCTCCCCTCACACCAGCTCCCCTCACACCACCTCCCCTCACACCAGCTCCCCTCACACCAGCTCCCCTCACACCAGCTCCCCTCACACCAGCTCCCCTTAAACCAGCTCCCCTCACACCAGCTCCCCTTAAACCAGCTCCCCTCACACCAGCTCCCCTCACACCAGCTCCCCTTAAACCAGCTCCCCTTAAACCAGCTCCCCTCACACCAGCTCCCCTCACACCAGCTCCCCTTAAACCAGCTCCCCTCACACCAGCTCCCCTCACACCAGCTCCCCTTAAACCAGCTCCCCTCACACCAGCTCCCCTCACACCAGCTCCCCTTAAACCAGCTCCCCTTAAACCAGCTCCCCTCACACCAGCTCCCCTTAAACCAGCTCCCCTTAAACCAGCTCCCCTTAAACCAGCTCCCCTTAAACCAGCTCCCCTTAAACCAGCTCCCCTCACACCAGCTCCCCTTAAACCAGCTCCCCTTAAACCAGCTCCCCTCACACCAGCTCCCCTCAAAGCAGCTCCCCTTAAACCAGCTCCCCTTAAACCAGCTCCCCTCACACCAGCTCCCCTCAAAGCAGCTCCCCTTAAACCAGCTCCCCTCACACCAGCTCCCCTTAAACCAGCTCCCCTCACACCAGCTCCCCTTAAACCAGCTCCCCTCACACCAGCTCCCCTTAAAACCAGCTCCCCTTAAACCAGCTCCCCTTAAACCAGCTCCCCTTAAACCAGCTCCCCTCACACCAGCTCCCCTTAAACCAGCTCCCCTCACACCAGCTCCCCTTAAACCAGCTCCCCTCACACCAGCTCCCCTTAAAACCAGCTCCCCTTAAACCAGCTCCCCTTAAACCAGCTCCCCTTAAAGCCTGTTCCCCTTAAACCTGCTCCCCTTAAAGCCTGCTCCCCTTAAAGCCTGCTCCCCTTAAAGCCTGCTCCCCTTAAAGCCTGCTCCCCTTAATCCACCCTGCTCCCCTTAAACCAGCTCCCCTTAAAGCCTGCTCCCCTTAAAGCCTGCTCCCCTTAATCCACCCTGCTCCTCTTAATCCACCCTGCTCCTCTTAATCCACCCTGCTCCCCTTAATCCACCCTGCTCCTCTTAAACCACCCTGCTCCCCTTAATCCACCCTGCTCCTCTTAATCCACCCTGCTCCCCTTAATCCACCCTGCTCCTCTTAATCCACCCTGCTCCCGGTAAACCGGGTCAGGGTGGAACTACATGTCCTGAGTCTTGTTAGTGTCAGTGTTAGTCCCTGGTCCCTCCCCTGGTCTCTCCCCTGGTCTCTCCTCTGGTCTCTCCTAAGTCTAGCTCCACCTTGGCCCAGAGACCTCTGGTCTCTCCTATGTCTAGCTCCACCTTGGCCCAGAGACCTCTGGTCTCTCCCCTATGTCTAGCTCCACCTTGGCCCAGAGACCTCTGGTCTCTCCCCTATGTCTAGCTCCACCTTGGCCCAGAGACCTCTGGTCTCTCCTATGTCTAGCCCCACCTTGGCCCAGAGACCTCTGGTCTCTCCTATGTCTAGCCCCACCTTGGCCCAGCGGACCAGCATGGCCCCCGGTCTCTCCTGGAGCTCCATGATCTGGACGGGGGGATGGGAGGAGACCGACCCGTGGCGGACCACCATCTCCTTCAGGACCTCCAGGACCGAGTCGTCCAGCTGGGCCGAGACACAGGCCACGTCCACCAGGGCCGGGACCTCCAGGAGGCTTCAGGGAGACAGGAGACCGCGTTAGAGAGACAGGAGACCGCGTTAGAGAGACAGGAGACCGCGTTAGAGAGACAGGAGACCGCGTTAGAGACACAGAAGAGACACAGGAGAACACCTTAGAGACACTGTACATTATATACACTGTACCTGATACACAGACAGACAGATGTTACTATGCAATAATTACTATGTTACCTGTCCAGGTGTACAGCACTATGTTACCTGTCCAGGTGTACAGCACTATGTTACCTGTCCAGGTGTACAGCACTATGTTACCTGTCCAGGTGTACAGCACTATGTTACCTGTCCAGGTGTATGTTCAGAGCCTTCTGGTTGAAGCTCCCCAGTCCATCTTCCTCTACATCACATCGTAGAGCAGCCTCCCCTAAACACAGGGAGGGGGGGGGGGGGTGCTGTTTGATTTGTTGTTTGATGGTATGAGACAGTGCTTGTTTGTTGTGATTGTTGTTTGTTTGTTTGAGAGGCTATTGGCCCCACCCTCTCGGAGCAACTGGTCGGCCTGCCCCACCCCCTGAAGGATGAGTGTCTGACAGGCGGTGAGGGGGCGGAGACTCTGCTCCTCTAGGGCGTCGACCTGGGCCACCAGCTGGGCCAATCGGGCGGCTAGGAGGCGCGCCGCCGCCGCCTGCAGCTCAGAGAAGTGCCTGCGGAGGGCGTCGCGCGCCTGGCTGGAGCTGCCGCGCACCTGTTGGCAACGTCATTATCATACGGTGAGTTATCATTACCATACATGAGTTATCATCATTATCATACTTTGAGTTGTCCTTATCATACGGTGAGTTATCATCATTATCATCAGGTTAGTATCTATCCGTCACATATGTGCAGGGTTAGGGTCGGAGGTCACCTGTGTGCAGGGTTAGGGTCAGAGGTCAGGTTGAGGGTCAGAGGTCAGGGTCAAAGGTCACCTGTGTGCAGGGCTAGGGTCAGAGGTCAGGGCGAGGGTCAGAGGTCACCTGTGTGCAGGCCTGTTTGAGGCCGGTGAGTCTCAGCTGCAGTTCTCTGCGGTAGTTCTGAGCCGCCTCGATGCTCTCCTTCGCCTCCTGGCGCATCGCATCGCCCTCCATCCTGACTCACACAGACGCACACTAACACACACACACACACACACACACACACACACACACACACACACACACACACACACACACACACACTTAGCCTCCACTAGACCATCTGCATGATATCATCATCATGCAAGGAGTAATTTAACGTAACCATCAGGTCAGGATGTGCCAAAATAAATGAAGAGGTTTTTCTAACTGTAGGTTAGTGGTGGGTGAGTTACTGTTAGAGGTTAGTGGTGGGTGAGTTACTGTTAGAGGTTAGTGGTGGGTGAGTTACTGTTAGAGGTTAGTGGTGGGTGAGTTACTGTTAGAGGTTAGTGGTGGGTGAGTTACTGTTAGAGGTTAGCGGTGGGTGAGTTACTGTTAGAGGTTAGTGGCTGGTGAGTTACTGTTAGAGGCTAGTGTTCAGACCTTAGTTAACATAACTACGGCCCTGGAAGCATAGTTAACAGGACCGTCCACATGTGCTGTTGTGCTGAAGCCTTTAATTTCAACCCTAACAGGACATCTGCTGCAACTGTTTTTTTTTTAAGGATTTTTTTTTGGGGGGGGGGGGCTGTGTTTCAGAACTGGGCTGGGCACTGATGCAAGGAGACAAAATCATGAAAGGTATCCACTAAACAGAGCTGTCATTACACCATTATTCTGCAACACAATAGCACAAAGCCACAGACAGACAGACAGACAGACAGACAGACATGTTGATACTCACGGAAACTAACTTCCGTGTTTTGGAATAGTTCATGAATTGTCCCCACATCCACTCAACAGCTACTGAATAAAATACAGTTATACAAACTCTATTATACCATCTAGGACAACTCATGTGGGATCGAAAGGGTCACTATACATGTATATTACAGTCTATAATCTATACTGTATCGTCTACTGTTTATTTATTATCTCGGTTTCGAAACTCCGCCATCTGGGCTTAAAACGAGGCACACACAGTCACACACACAAGACACACACATACACACACAATAACATACACACTAAACACTGTTCACTCTGACGGGCAGGGATTAGATAATAGTTAATATATGTGTAATAGTCCATACCTTCTAGGACGGCTCGCTGAGGACCATACCAACACGGCCACCACCCAGACCTGCAGCTAGACTTTTCTTTTTTGCACAATTCCAAAAATTACATTTCAGAGACGTTCAGTGAAAAGTGACCAATCAGGCATGCGAGATGAGCACCATGTTTGATCGAATGCTTCACCAGCCAATGGCATTAAGGGATGTGCCTTAGGAACCCGCCCTCAATCCCCGGTTTAGTCATCCAAAATATTCAGTTACAGTTAGTTATTATAGAGTTGAACCATAATAGGTAGGTAGACACACATTAGGATAAAAAAAATACGATAAAATGGAAATAGGATAGAAAGATAGTCCAGAAATAATATATGGTCCACAAACAATAACTTCCGCCCTCAAGCGCATGCGTAATGCCACCGCCACAGAGCTGAGCTCATCCGTTGGGATGTGGCGCCCCCCTGTGGCCGCTAGCCGAACTGCCCGACTCTCTTTAGTGGCGCGAAGGTGACTTTGGATTAGGCCTCCTATAAACTAACATTAACAACACCAAGAACACACTACTACACATTATATAACTATATATACAACTATAGATATATAACTATATCTATAAATATATAACAATATATATATAACTATATATATATAGCTAAATAACTATTTATTTATACAACTGTCGTGAACATTCTGCCTGCCGTCCGGTCCACGTCTAGGATTAATTAAGGGTTATTTTTAATTTGATTTTAAACTGTGAGGTTATATCGACTTCTTCTACTTGGAGTTCGGGGAGTTTTCAGGCGCGTGATCTAACTTGTGAATTCATAAACGAATGAAAAATAAATGAACGGATGAGTCCTCATAGTTTCACCCTTGGCTAGAGCGTCACGGAATGGACAACATGGCACGCGGGGCGGCCTGGGAGCCAATCAACTGCTGAGATTAGTAGAGCAGCTCGGGACACGGTGCCAATCTGGCCCGCGCGAGACAGGGGCGCAGATTAGCGCTCGGTGTCACGTGACTCCGACGCCTCGGTGGACTTGCCGGTGTCACCTTCCTCTCATAACGCCTCCTCAGAGCGCTTGAAGAGGAGGACTCCGCGGGACGCCTGGAGGAACTCAGAGCGCGAGCCGGTTCCAGGGGTCAGAGGTCATGATCAACGTCTGGATTATTCTCGATTAACGGAGAATTGAGGCCTCGCGCTCCTATAATCTCTCCGGGATCCGCGCCCCAGGGCCGGTGATGAGCGCGAGTTTCCCCCGGTGGTTTCTGTGACGTCATGCCGAGGTGTTGATCAAGGTCACTACCGAGAGTCCTCAAGCGGAAGGAGAGGAGAGGAGAGGAGAGGTGAGCCGGTTACCATGAGGCGCGCGCTGCTGAAGGAGGCGGCCAAGCGGTTCCCTTGGCTGGCCAACGTCACTCTCTACGGAGCGCTGTTCGCGGGCGGGGACCTCGCGCACCAGTTTATCGCGCAGAAGGAGCATATGGACTGGAAGCACACGCGCAACGTGGCAATCGTCGCGCTCACTTTCCACGGGAACTTTAACTACTGCTGGCTGCGCGCGCTGGAGCGACGCTTCCCCGGGAGGTCCACCGGTATGCTCGTGCGCAAACTGCTGCTGGACCAGAGCTTCGCGTCGCCGTTGGCAACCAGTGTCTTCTACACCGGTAAGGAAAGACCGTTACACGTTACACGTTTAAATGACGTGGTGAGGGGGGCTCCGGACCGTTTCACGGAGCCGCGGTGAGGGGGACCCCGAGACTGTCATTCTGTTACACAAAACCCTACTGTAACCCTACTGTAAGCCTGCTGTAACTTTACTGTGAGCCCACTGGACGAATGAGAATGAAAATAGATAGGCCTCATATCATCGTCACTGGAAGGACATTATAATATACTGTATATATATATATATTTATCAAGCCTTTTGCCATCTTCTGTTGGACTTTGGTCCTGGGCCAGATTTAGACTGTAACCCGAGTGTTTGACAGAGCAGCACCTGTCTGTCTGACCTCTGACTCCTGACCTGTGACCCCCCCCCCCCCCCCGCCCCCTTTAGGGGTGAGCTTTCTGGAGGGCAAAGAGGACGTGTTTGAGGACTGGAGGGATAAGTTCTTCAACACGTGGAAGGTAATTATACATCTGTGTATATATCAAACACACACGTTATAACACACACACACACACACACACACACACACACACACACACACACACACACACACACACACACACACACACACACACACACACACACACACACATGCTATATATAGGATCATATCCTTCACACACACTATAATCTATAATATTATAATATCATAATGTGTAATAATATAATATCCCTCCTGACCCCTCCCCCCCAGACAGGACTCCTGTACTGGCCCTTCATGCAGGTAGGACACGTGTGTGTGTGTGTGTGTGTGTGTGTGTGTGTGTGTGTGTGTGTGTGTGTGTGTGTGTGTGTCTGTGTGCGTGTGTATTTGTGTGTGTGCGTGTGTGTGTTTGTGTGTGTGTCTGTTTGTGTGTGTAAAAAACTAATTTATAACTTTCTCCAACGTTCTGCAAATACATATACACATCTACCAGACCTCTTTGTAGCCCAGTAGGTACGGTTAGGTAGGCTAGTCACAGTGTTAGCCAACATGCTACGGTGAGGTAGGCTAGTTACCGTAGTAACCAGAGTGCGATGGTGAGGTAGGCTAGTTACCATAGTAACCAACATGCTACTGTGAGGTAGACTAGTTTCAGTGTTACCATCATGCTACTAGTTTCAGTGTTACCATTAGGCTAGTTACCGTAGGCCAGTTAGCGTAGTAACCAGGGTGTGATGGTGAGGCAGGCTGGTTACCATAGTAACCAGGGTGTGATGGTGAGGCAGGCTGGTTACCGTAGTAACCAGGGTGTGATGGTGCCCTTCCTCCTCCAGTTCCTGAACTTCCTGCTGGTGCCGCTCCACCTGCGGACCGTCTTCATGGGTGGATGTGCCTTCCTGTGGGCCTGCTTTCTCTGCTTCTCCCGCCAGGACGGAGACGGCACCGCCGGGCTGGCCCTCGCCTTCCTGCTGCACCCGCGCCTCACCACCGCCACACCCCCACCCATAACACCCCCACCCACACCCGAAACACCAGCCACAACACCACCAGCCATACAGCCGCACCAACCTACAACACCACCAGCAGACACGCAACACACCGACCGAGAGGAGGAGTGAAGAGGAGGGGAGAGGATAGGAGAGAGGAGAGAGGAGAGAGGAGAGAGGAGAGAGGGGAGAGGAGAGGAGGAGAGAGGAGAGAGGAGAAGAGAGAGTGAATGAGGGTGTTGAAGGGTTAAAAATATTCACCAAGGTTATGGCAAACCTTCTGAAACAGGAGATTGTATGTAATTCAATATGACATATTTATTACATCTATTTATTATATGACACATATATTTATATTATTACAT
Source organism: Gadus morhua (assembly GCF_902167405.1). Lineage (NCBI taxonomy): Eukaryota > Metazoa > Chordata > Actinopteri > Gadiformes > Gadidae > Gadus > Gadus morhua. The sequence continues at coordinate 578,300 of NC_044049.1, forward strand.
TTATATAACATTTATTTATGATGTTGCTGTTTGGTTGTGAGCCTGCGTCCGGGTAACCAGGTTCCGGTGGTTAACCAGCGGGGGATTACCTACGCTGGTTAGGCTGGTTGCAGTCTGCTCTGCGGTAACCGGCTTAACTCAGCTGAACGGCGGACAGAGTGCTAAATCCAGACAGAACCTTTTAGATCAGGGATCAGTTTGGGTTACAGGCGCAGCTCGTCCAGATGTTCCTCCCTCACCTCCCCGCCGGTGTCCTGAGACCTCCGGGCCAGCAGGAGGCCCCGTCCTCCTCGGGGGAGGACCGAGGAGGACCTGAGGGAGAGCAACCAGCATGCTCTGGTTCAGAGGACCTGAGAGAGAGCACCCAGCATGCTCTGGTTCAGAGGACCTGAGAGAGAGCACCCAGCATGCTCTGGTTCAGAGGACCTAAGGGAGAGCACCCAGCATGGCGGCTGCCGTTCGGAGAAGGCTTCAAACGGATTCCCCTGTTGGAGGGTTTACGTGACAGCACTCCCAGGATGAGGATGGGGTTGCCTAGGTTACCGAGGGGCGGTACCCTGGTAACTGATCCAGGCGTCTGGGTTCACGCGGCGGTGAAGAACCCACGGGGGCCGGTCAACCCAGTGGACTGTGGGGCGCGGTAAGACGCAGCGGTGGCAACTAGCTCACTGGTGGTGCCTTTCACTGGCTAACATGCTAACATGCTAGCCTCTCTGCTTGATAAACTGCTAACTAGCTTTTGTGCTAACTAGCCTGAACATAGAGGCTAAAGATGAACCTCACTGGAATCATGGACGGATGAATGAGGGAATGGATGATAACAGATGAATGGATGCTGGATAAATGGATGCTGGATGCCCCAGCTCATGTGTAGACGGGTCAGTTCTCTTACTTGAAATGTCCTCCTGAATCCTTACCTCAGAATGGATGTCTCCCAGTGTTGCCCCAGCGGTAGATTACCCTGTCCTCTGATTGGTCCATTCAGCGTTTTGTGACCATTGAAAGCACTGCAGTTTACTCTTCTACGACGGGTTTCACTCTTTTTCTGTATTATTTATTATATAATATACATATCTATACAATGTATTGGGTTTAATGTTTGAATGTCGTTACTGAAAACTGCTGACGTTGTTTCACGTCTTGCTGTGTGCTGTCAGAAACATGTTCCTCAACTCAATAAAGTGAGCTCCGACTCTTTAGAATTGAATATGTTTATTATTATTATTATAGAACTTCAGAGGCACACAGAACAGCAGTGAATAACATTTATGTTATAAATATCATCTATTACATCACACCACAAACAACATGATCTCTGGATGATTCCAATCCGATTTAAATATTTTAAATTAGGAAATAATTATGTTTAGGATTATTTCATAGATTATTGGAAAATTGATTGAATAAATAGTGTTGATTATAGACTGAGGTCCACAATTTGCCGGTCTAGTTACCAGGCAGGTGATCGATATGAATTGATAAATAAAGAGGATGATGGAGGTCATGTGACGGAGGTCATGTGCCCAAGGTCATGTGATGGAGGTCATGTGACTTAGGTCATGTGATGGAGGTCCCCCCTGGTGGGTGGAGGATGACGCTCCAGACTCCTCTGATGACCTCCGACCAACTTCCCTCGCATTTGCAATAAAGAATATATTCGCCAAACAATGAGAAAAAAGAACTCCAAAAAAGTGAGGAAAACATTTAAACTTATCAATCAAAACTCAATGTGTGTATGAGTGTTTGTGTGTGTGATAGTGTGGGTGTGTAGGTGTAGGTTTGTGTAGTTGTAGGTGGAGGTGTGTGTGTATGTGTGTGTGTGTGTGTGTATGTGTGTGTGTGTGTGTGTGTGTGTGTGTGTGTGTGTGTTTGTGTGTAAGTGTGTATCTGCGTGTGTGTGTGTGTGTGTAGTTGTAGGTGTAGCTCTGTGTGTTTGTGTGTGTGTTTGTAGGTGTAGCTCTGTGTGTGTGTGTGTGTGTGTAAGTGTAAGTGTAAGTGTAGGTGTAGCTCTGTGTGTGTGTGTGTGTGTGTGTGTGTGTGTGTGTGTGTGTGTGTGTGTGTGTGTGTGTGTGTGTGTGTGTGTGTGTGTGTGAAGGTGTAAGTGTAGCTCTGTGTGTGTGTGTTTGTGTGTGTGTGTGTAGGTGTAGCTGTGTGTGTGTGTGTGTGTGTGTGTGTGTGTGTGTGTGTGTGTGTGTGTGTGTGTGTGTGTGTGTGTGTGTGTGTGTGTGCTCTACTGGTCAGGACCCTGCAGTGCTGGGGAGGAGCAGAGCGGGGGGGAGGGGGAGCCGTAGGAGGAGTGAGAGGACCCCTCCATCAGCTCCTCCTCAGAGGTCTGTGAGGCCCGGCGCACGGCGGAGGACCCCCGGGCGCCGGCCCTCAGCTGGGGGTCCCTGGCCCTCAGCTGGGGGTCTGGCCCCTCCGTCGCTCCATCACCCCGAGGACCGGACCCTCCACACCACACCCCCTCCCCCCCTCTCCTGGGAGACGAGAGGGAGGAGAGAGAGGGAGGAGCAGAGGGGAGGAGAGAGAGGAGCAGAGGGAGGAGAGAGAGGAGCAGAGGGAGGAGAGAGGGGAGAGAGAGAGGAGAGAGAGAGAGAGAGAGAGAGAGAGAGAGGGAGGGAGAGGGAGAGGGAGAGGGAGAGAGAGAGAGAGAGAGAGAGAGAGAGAGAGAGAGAGAGAGAGAGAGGGGGGAGCAGAGGAATGCAGGGTGAGATGTTCTGGTTCTAGCAGACGGAGGAAGGAACCAGATCCTAGGATCTAGTGTATCTGTTTCTATACTAGATCGTCTAGTATAGATATTAGTATACTAGATCAAGTAAGGCATATCTAGGATAGAGCCAGAATAGAGTGGAGAAGGTTCACAGCAGGAATATATAGTATAGAGCCAGAATAGAGTAGAGAAGTTGCACAGGTATATCTATGATAGAGCTAGAATAGAGTAGAGGAAGGCTGATCAAAATTTCTGCAAAGGAGGAGGAAGAGACAAAAACCTGGTCATCACATCGGTCAGCTGAAGTGTGTGTGTGTGTGTGTGTGTGTGTGTGTGTGTGTGTGTGTGTGTGTGTGTGTGTGTGTGTGTGTGTGTGTGTGTGTGTGTGTGTGTGTGTGTGTTACCTGATCTTGCTCCTGAGGGAGGACACCTCCTGGTTGAGGGCCTCGTTGTTCTCCTGGGCCTCCTCCACCTCTCTCTGCAGCCTCCTGCGGGCGGCGGTGGAGCGCTGCGCCTCCTCCAGCGCCTCCTCCAGCTGCCTCTTCAGCTGCTTCACGCGGACGCCGGCCTTCTGCACCTGCAGGGTCCCTCAGAGTTGACCTCCACTCCAACATACACCCCACACCTACCCTCCTACACTCCCACACACCTCTACCGACCAGTATGTCCTTCGAAACCAGTAAGTCCTGGTCTATAAGGCTCAGTAGGTGGAAGAAAACCAGTCCTCCCTGGTCCTTGTACACCAGTCGGTCTCACCTGTTCCTTGTGCTGCTGGCTCTGCTTCCTCTCCTCCTCCATCTGCACCGTGAGATCCTTCACCTTCTTATCCTTCTGCCGCACCACCCGGGCACCGGCCTGTCGCTCCCTGCACCACCCACCACACCATCATCACATCTTCATCACATCTTCATCACACCATCATCATCATCACATCATCATCATCTCACCATCATCATCATCATCATCATCATCATCATCATCATCACATCGTCATCATCACACCATCATCATCACATAATCATCATCATCATCATCAACACATCATCACTTCATCATCATCATCATCATCATCATCATCATCATCATCATCATCATCATCATCATCATCATCACATAATCATCATCATTACCACACGATCATCATCATCATCTCATCATCTCCCAGCATGCACCTGTACCTGTTCTACCTCCTAACATGCACCTGTTAAACCTCCCAGCATGCACCTGTACCTGTTCTCTGCCTCCAGCTGCTCCTCAGCCTCTCTGAGTTTGGTTTCCAGGGCGACGACGGCGGAGCGGAGCTTGGCCCTGCCCTGGGCCTCCATGTCGGCCATCTTGGCAGTGAGCTGGTGGACCTGCCGCTCCAGCAACTGGAGGGACGCCTCTCTGGTCTGGGAGGAGTAGCGCTCGGAGGCCAGCTCCCCAGCTTGCAGCTCCCCCTGGTGGAAACAGCGTGGTACTGCATTACACAGTACTAAATACTACTATAGTACTACCATTATAGTAGTGTTATGGACCCAGAGTACTACAGTACTGCACTACACAATAGTGAATACTACTAAAGACCCAGAGAAACACAACACAGTACTACTACAGTACAACTACTGAACCATCACAGTACTACTACAGGACTACCACAGGACTTACAGTACTACTACAGTACTAACACAGTACTACTACAAGACTACTAGCTCCGCCTCCTACCTGCTGCTGGCTCTGCCTCAGCCTATCAGAGAGGCTCTCCACGTTGGATTGCTCCTCCTCCAGCTCTGCCTCCAGCTGATAGATCTTTGCATCCAGATTACGCTTCTCCTCAGAACCCAAAGACCTGGAGGAGGGGGAGGAGGAGGAGGAGGAGGAGGAGGAGGAGACGGAGGTGAGAAGGGGCAGTTAAGAGGCAGGACATATCAGAGGAGGAGGAGGAGGTGGGAAGGAGAAGGGGAAAGGAGAGGAGAGGAGCAGAGGGAGCAGATGAGAGTCCTGTAGGGGACGGAGCAGGGCGCTGGACCGTACCTCCCTGAGGAGGAGCTGGCCAGCTCCTCCGTCAGCTCGTCCCGCTCCGCCTCCGCCTGCCTCCGTCCGCGCTCCGCCGACGACACCTCCTGCAGACAGAAGACAGACCAGGAGTCAGGGAGGCTCATACCAGCCGGAGGAGGAGCGGGGGTCCCCAGGAGGAGGTCAGGGGGGCCGTACCTCCTGCAGCTGCAGCGTCTGGGCCTCCGTTGCCCTCAGCCTCCTCTCAGCCTCCCGGGCGGAGGACAGCACCTCCCTCTGGGCCAGGCGAGACTCCTCCACCTCCCTCTGGAGCTCCTTCTGCTGGGCCTGAAGGAGTACAGATATATAGTATATATATATATAGCAAATATATAGTATACAGTATAGTAGAAGATATAGTCTACGATTTAGATATGTATAGTATGCATTTAATATGTATAGTATATATATATATATAGTATTTATATGTGTAGTTTTTCTATAAACCGTGTGTCTGTGGGGAATAACCAGGCTGACCTGGGCCTTGCGGAGCTGTTTGAGGGCCTCCTCGCGGCCTCGGCTGGTGGCCTCCGTCAGGTCCTCCTGCTCCTTCAGCTCTCCTTCCAGCCTCCTGCGGGCAGCCAGCGCCTGGCTCCTCTGCCTCTTCTCCTCCTCCAGGACCGACTCCAGCTCGGTCACCTGGCGTAGGAGGAGCAGGAGGGGGACATTAAACACTAATTCTAATAAACGCTTTCACCCAAGGCGAGCATTTACCATCGCTATGGTCACCCGTTCTCAAAATCAGGTTCATAATCTGGTTTATGAACTGGTTCATTAACGGGTCCATAATCTAGTTTTTAATCTGGTTGATAATCTAGTTATTAATGTAGTTCTTCATGTGGTCCTTAATCTAGTTCTTAATGTGGTCCTTAATCTAGTTCTTAATGTGGTCCAAAATCTAGTTCCTAATCTGGTCCATAATCTAGTTCTTAATCTGGTCCATAATCTAGTTCCTAATCTGGTCCATAATCTAGTTCTTAATCTGGTCCATAATCTAGTTCTGAATCCGGTCCATAATCTAGTTCTCAATCCGGTCCATAATCTAGTTCCTAATCTGGTCCATAATCTATTTCTGAATCCGGTCCATAATCTAGTTCTTTATCTGGTCTACAGTCTAGTTCTTAATCTGGTCCTTAATCCAGCTCTAATGCGGCCTCTGCCCCGTGGTGGCCACCTGTCTGAGCATCTGTCGGCGCTGCTCCTCGGCGGCCTGCTCGGCGGCCTGGAGCTCCCTCTCGTGTTGGGCCCGGAGCGCCTGACCCCCGACCTCCAGGCGCAGCCGCCCGTCCTCCGCCGCCTGCAGCTCGTCCTCCAGCTCGTCCATCTGCAGCCGCGCCTCCTCCAGCATGGCCTCCTGCGCACGCCGCTCCTTCTCCAGGTGGTGCACCTGAGAGGGACCAGAGGCCAACAGGAGGCTGAGCTTCTGCTCACAAATACCCTCAGAACTCTTAGACTAGCTACATGTCCTCAGGTGGGAGGGCGAGGGCTATGTCAGTTAGCTTCAGGGAGGAGGTCTAGGTTAGCTTCAGGGAGGAGGTCTAGGTTAGCGTCTGGGAGGAGGTCTAGGTTAGCTTCAGGGAGGAGGTCTAGGTTAGCGTCTGGGAGGAGGTCTAGGTTAGCTTCAGGGAGGAGGTCTAGGTTAGTGTCAGGGAGGAGGTCTAGGTTAGCTTCTGGGAGGAGGTCTAGGTTAGCTTCAGGGAGGAGGTCTGGGTTAGCTTCAGGGAGGAGGTCTGGGTTTGAGTCAGGGAGGAGGTCTGGGTTAGCTTCAGGGAGGAGGTCTGGGTTAGCTTCAGGGAGGAGGTCTAGGTTAGCTTCAGGGAGGAGGTCTGGGTTAGCGTCAAGGAGGAGGTCTGGGTTAGAGTCAGGGAGGAGGTCTGCGTTAGCTTCAGGGAGGAGGTCTAGGTTAGCTTCAGGGAGGAGGTCTGGGTTAGTGTCAGGGAGGAGGTCTAGGTTAGCTTCAGGGAGGAGGTCTGGGTTAGCTTCAGGGAGGAGGTCTAGGTTAGTGTCAGGGAGGAGGTCTAGGTTAGCTTCAGGGAGGAGGTCTAGGTTAGTGTCAGGGAGGAGGTCTAGGTTAGCTTCAGGGAGGAGGTCTGGGTTAACTTCAGGGAGGAGGTCTGGGTTAGCTTCAGGGAGGAGGTCTAGGTTAGCTTCAGGGAGGAGGTCTAGGTTAGCTTCAGGGAGGAGGTCTGGGTAAGCGTCAGGGAGGAGGTCTGGGTTAGCGTCAGGGAGGAGGTCTGGGTTAGCTTCAGGGAGGAGGTCTGGGTTAGCTTCAGGGAGGAGGTCTAGGTTAGCTTCAGGGAGGAGGTCTGGGTTAGCGTCAGGGAGGAGGTCTGGGTTAGCTTCAGGGAGGAGGTCTGGGTTAGCTTCAGGGAGGAGGTCTAGGTTAGTGTCAGGGAGGAGGTTTGGGTTAGCGTCAGGGAGGAGGTCTAGGTTAGCGTCAGGGAGGAGGTCTTGGTTAGCTTCAGGGAGGAGGTCTAGGTTAGCTTCAGGGAGGAGGTCTTGGTTAGCGTCAAGGAGGAGGTCTGGGTTAGCTTCAGGGAGGAGGTCTGGGTTAGCTTCAGGGAGGAGGTCTGGGTTAGCTTCAGGGAGGAGGTCTGGGTTAGTGTCAGGGAGGAGGTCTAGGTTAGTGTCAGGGAGGAGGTCTGGGTTAGCGTCAGGGAGGAGGTCTGGGTTAGCTTCAGGGAGGTCTTACGTTCCTGCCCACATCGTCCTGGGAGCTGAGCAGCTCCTCCATCTCGGTCCTCATGCTCTTCATGCTCTTCTCCATCTCCTCCAGCACCTCCTCCTTCTCCTTCAGGGTCCTCCCCAATGCCAGCATCTTCGTCTCCTTCTCCCTCAGCTCCGCCTCCGCCCGCTCCCGCTGCTCCACCTGCCGGCTGGACGCCAATCGCTCCTCCCCCAGCATCTAACCCCACCCACCCAGCACCACCCAGAACCACCCAGAACCACCCAGCACCACCCAGAACCACCCAGAACCACCCGGAACCCCCCCAGGAGACAGTCACACAGACAAACAGACACACGGTCAGAACTTTTTCACAGTATTTTTTTTGATATTGCATTAAATTTAATTTCTACAATGTTTTGTATAAATATATAAATAAAAAAATATCTGTTTTTATTATGTCATCCCGACCAACACACACACACACACACACACACACACACACACACACACACACACACACACACACACACACACACACCCCCCCCCCCCCCCACCTGGTCAAACTTCTTCTGCTTCTTCTCCAGGGTGGCGAGCAGCTGGCGGCGTCCGTCCAGCTCCCCCAGGAGGTCCTCGTGCTCCTGCTGCAGCCGGCTCCTGCTCCTCTCCAGCTTCTCACACGCAGACGCCTTCTCCTCGTACTCCCCCCGCGCCTCCTCCAGGTCCCGCTGCAGCCGGCGCCTCCCCTCCTCCAGCGCCTCCCCCGCCTCCGACGCCTCCTCCAGCCTCTTCCTCACCTCCACCAGCTGGGGGAGGGGTCAGCTGGGGGTCAGTAGAGGGTCCTACTCTGGGTGTAGGGGGTCCTGGTCCTACTCTAGGTGTAGGGGGTCCTACTCTAGGTGTAGGGGGTCCTACTCTAGGTGTAGGGGGTTCTGGTCCTACTCTAGGTGTAGGGGGTCCTACTCTAGGTGTAGGGGGTCCTACTCTAGGTGTAGGGGGTCCTGGTCCTACTCTAGGTGTAGGGGGTCCTACTCTAGGTGTAGGGGGTCCTACTCTAGGTGTAGGGGGTTCTGGTCCTACTCTAGGTGTAGGGGGTCCTACTCTAGGTGTAGGGGGTCCTAGTCCTACTCTAGGTTTAGGGGGTCCTGGTCCTACTCTAGGTGTAGGGGGTCCTACTCTAGGTTCAGGGGGTCCTAGTTCTACTCTAGGTGTAGGGGGTCCTACTCTAGGTGTAAGGGGTCCTAGTCCTACTCTAGGTGTAGGGGGTTTTGGTCCTACTCTAGGTGTAGGGGGTCCTACTCTAGGTGTAGGGGGTCCTAGTCCTACTCTAGGTCTAGGGGGTCCTACTCTAGGTGTAGGGGGTCCTACTCTAGGTGCAGTGGGTCCTACTCTAGGGGTAGGGGGTCCTACTCTAGGTGTAGGGGTTCCTACCCTAGGTTTAAGGGGTCGTACTCTAGGTGTAGGGGGTCCTAGTCCTACTCTAGGTGTAGGGGGTCCTACTCTAGGTGTAGGAGGTCCTACTCTAGCTTTAAGGGGTCCTACGGCCCTACCTGCATGTTGAGGCTGGAGGCCTGCCTCTCGACCGCCCGCTTGGCCTCGCTCTCCTCCTCCAGGTTCTCCGCCAGGTGGTTCCGGTCCTCCTCCGTCTGACGGAGCCGGGCCGCCAAGCTCTGCTTCTGCCGCGCCTCCTCCGCCAGCACCTCCTGCAGGAGGAGCACCACAGCTTAATCTGGGTTCATCTGGATGTACACTGGGTTGATCCAGGTGTAAACAAGGTTAATCCAGGTGTAAACAGGGTTAATCCAGGTGTAAACAGGGTTAATCCAGGTGTAAACAGGTTAATCTGTGTATAAACAGGGTTAATCCAGGTCTAAACCGGGTTAATCCGGATGTAAACAGGGTTAATCCGGATTTAAACAGGGTTAATCCAGGTGTGTAAACAGGGTTAATCTAGTTGTGAACCGGGTTAATCTAGTGGTGAACCGGGTTAATCTAGTTGTGAACTGGGTTAATCTAGTGGTGAACCGGGTTAATCTAGTGATGAACCGGGTTAATCTAGTGGTGAACAGGGTTAGTGTGGGTGTGAACCTGGATGCCCACCTGGGTGTCGTGGAGCTGGGTGCCAAGGCTGGAGACCTCTCTCCCCAGTTTGAGGCTCTTCCCCTCGGCCTCGCTGAGGAGCGACGACACCCCGTCCAGCTCAGCCTGGAGGACGGCAGGACAGACAGAGGGCAGGGTCAGAGGGGAACACTAAGAGAGACAGACAGGTGTGCAGAGAGACAGGTGTCCAGACAGACAAGTGTGCAGCCAGCCAGGTGTATAGACAGACCAGTGACAGACAGACAGGTGTACTGACAGCTGTACTGACAGACAGGTGTACAGTCAGACCAGTGACAGACAGACAGACAGACAGACAGACAGACAGACAGACAGACAGACAGACAGACAGGTTTACAGTCAATAAGCTGTGCAGACAGAAAGGTGTGCAGAGACAGGTGTGCAGACAGACAGGTGTACTGATAGACGGGTATGCAGACAGACAGGTTTGCAGACAGACAGGTGTACTGATAGACAGGTGTGCAGACAGACAGGTGTGCAGACAGACAGGTGTAGTGATAGACAGGCGGGCAGACAGACAGGTGTACTCACGCTCATCCGGGCCAGCTGATCCCCTAGCTCCGCCCTCTGAGTCTCGCTGGCCTCCAGGTGCCTCTGGGCGTCGGCCAGCTGACCTTCCACCTTCTTCTTCCTGTGGTCCACTTCCTGTTTGGCGGCGGACAGAGAGCTCACCTGGGCTTCGAGCGACATCACTTCCTTCTCCAGAACCTGCTTAGACTTCTCGAGCCCCGCCTTCACCTGGAGACAGACAGGAAGACAGACAGGTAGACAGACAGGAAGACAGACAGGTAGACGGACAGGTAGACCGACAGGTAGACAGAGAGGTTAACAGACAGGTAGACAGACAGGTAGACAGACAGGTAGACAGAGAGGTTAACAGACAGATAGACAGACAGGAAGAGAGACAGGCAGACAGACAGTTAGTTAGAGAGGTAAACAGAAAGGTAGAGAAACAGGTAGACAGAGAGGTATACAGACAGGTGAACCCTCTGACCCTCTTGGTCTGCTCCAGCTGCTCCTTGACCTCCTCCAGCGTCTGGCTGTGTTTGCTGCGGAGCTCCTGGAGCCGCGCCTGGGAGGCCTGCACCTCCTGCTCCAGGGAGCGCTTCAGGGCCGCCACCTCCTGCTCCCGCCGCGCCCTGCGGGACACCAGGAGCACGCTAGGATACATGCTAGCAGCACGCTAGGATACACCCTAGCAGCACGTTGAGATACATACCAGTAGCACGCTAAGATACACGCTAGCAGCACGCTAAGATACATGCTAGCAGCAGGCTTGGACACATGCTAGCAGCACACTAGGATACATGCTAGCAGCACGCTAAGATACACGCTAGCAGCACGCTAAGATACACGCTAGCAGCACGTTAAGATACACACAAGTAGCACCCTAAGATACACGCTAGCAGCAGCTAAGACACATACATACATGTCTTAAAACCATAACTTAAGCTCTCTCCACTTGTTAAAAAAGAACACTAACATATTAAAAGCAAAACACACAAAAAACGTTCAACATGTAGCACGCTAACTAGCTACCGTAGCTCCTGCTGGGCGGCGGTGGAGTCCAGGCTGTCCTCCAGCTCGCTGCGCAGGGAGTTCAGCTCCTCCCCCAGCTCCCTGTTGGCCTTCTCCACCCGCCCGCAGCACCTCCTTCTCCCCCCTCCAGTCCTCCTGCTGCTCCGCCAGCACCTCCTCCAGCTCCGCCAGACGCCTCACCGCCGCCTGCCGCCCTCTGCTCTCCTGCTCCAGCCTGGAGGGGGGGGAGAGGAGGAGGGTGGGGGGGGGGGGGGTGAGGGAGGGTGGAGAGGGGGAGGAGGGGGGGAGGGGGAGGAGGGGGGAGGAGGGAGGGGGAGGGGAGGGGGAGGAGGAGGGGGAGGAGGGGAGGGGGAGGAGGGGAGGGGGAGGAGGGGGGAGGAGGGGGGAGGAGGAGGAGGAGGGAGAGGGGAGGGGGGGGGGGAGGGGGAGGAGGAGGTGGGAGGGGGAAGGGAGGAAGGAGGGGGAGGAGGGGAGAGGGTGTAAAACGGTGGAATTAGGTTTAGGTTTAGTTCACCGTCCTAGTGTTGGGATTAGTTGAGGGTTGGTTAGGGTTATTTGAAAGTTAGTTAGGATCAGTTAAGGGGAAAGTTAGGTTTAGTTGAGGGTTAGTTGAGGGTTAAGTCAGGGTTAGTTGAGGGTTTATTCAGGGTTAGTTAAGGTAAGTCAGGGTTAGTTGAGGGTTAGTTGGGGTTAGATAAGGGTTATTTAGGGGTAGTTAGCGTTAATCAGGGTTAGGTGAGGGTAAGTTAGGGTTAGTTAGGGTTAGTTTAGGGTTAGTTAGGGTTAGTCAGAGTTAGTTGAGGGTTAGTTAGGGTTAATCAGGGTTAGTTGAGGGTTAGTTAGGGTTAGTCAGAGTTAGTTGAGGGTTAGTTAGGGTAAGCTCACTGCGTCTGGCTGGCCAGCAGCTCGTTCTCCTTGAGCGTGAGCTGAGCTCGGAGGTCGTCTAGCTGGGTCTGCAGATCGACCAATCGCTCCTGCAGCTCCGCAAGCTCCGCCTCCAGCTTCCCTCCGACACTTATCTCCATCCTGACGGGCTTTTCTCCTCCTTGTTCAGACGCCAACTGCACACACACACACACACACACACACACACACACACACACACACACGACACACACCACACACACACACACACACACACACACACACACACACACGGTATGAGTGGAGGAGAGGAGAGGGAGTAGGAGGAGAGGAGGAGAGGAGAAGAGGAGAGGAGGGAGGAGAGGAGGAGGAGGAGGAGAGGAGAGGGGAGGAGAGGAGAGTAGAGGAGAGGAGAGGAGAGGGGAGGAGGAGGGGGGAGGAGAGGAGGGAGGAGAGAGAGGAGGAGGAGGAGGGGAGGAGCCTCACCCTCCAGCTGGGAGATCATGCTCTCCTGTTTGCTCTTCAGCTTGCTGAGGTTCAGGGACTTCTCCTCCTCCTCCGCCAGGCTGGAGGTCAGGTCAGAGAGACGCTCCTCTAGGGACTGACGCACACACACACACACACCCATCAGTCAGACACACACACACACACACACACACCAATCAGTCGGACACACACACACACACACACACACACACACACACACACACACACACACACACACACACACCCATCAGTCAGACACATACACACCCATCAGTCAGACACACACACGCACACACACAACCATCACACATGCACACCCATCAGTCAGACACACACACACACACACACACCCATCAGTCAGACACACGCACTAACCATAACAATCAAACCAAGCACACACAACATTACCACACACACACACACACACACACACAACACACACACACACACACACACACCACAAACACACACACACACAGCACACACACACACACACAAACACACACACACCAACACACACACAACCTTGTGCAGCTTGGTGTGCTGTCCTCCATCAGGTGCACCTCCTCCTCCAGCCTCCTCGCCCGCCCCTCCACCGCCTCCTTCTCCTGCAGGAGGAGCTGCCGTCCGGCCTCCTCCTCGGACAGCTGAGCCTCCAGGGCCTGGAAACACATCCCTCTTCTTTATCATCATCCTCATCAGGAGCACCTCCCTCATCTTCATCCTCATCAGGAGCACCTCCCTCATCTTCATCATCCTCATCATCAGGAGCACCTCCCTCATCTTCATCATCATCCTCATAAGGAGCACCTCCCTCATCTTGATCATCCTCAATATCATCAGGAGCACTTCTCTCATCTCTATCATCATCATCATCATCAGGAGCACCTTCCTCCTCATCCTCGTTCACCTCATCAAGCCTCCTGCTCCTCCTCCTGCCCCTCCTCCTGCCCCTCCTCCCACACCCCCTCACATGCCCCTCCTCCTTCCCCTCCTCCTGCCCCTCCTCCTGCCCCTCCTCCCACACCCCCTCCTCCTGCCCCTCCTCCTGCCCCTCCTCCCACACCCCCTCACATGCCCCTCCTCCTGCCCCTCCTCCCACACCCCCTCACATGCCCCTCCTCCTGCCCCTCCTCCTGCCCCTCCTCCTGCCCCTCCTCCTGCCCCTCTTCCTGCCCTTCCTCCCACACCCCCTCACATGCCCCTCCTCCTGCCCCTCCTCCCACACCCCCTCACATGCCCCTCCTCCTGCCCCTCCTCCCACACCCCCTCACATGCCCCTCCTCCTGCCCCTCCTCACCTGCAGCTGCTCCTCCATGCTCCTCTTCTCCTGCTGCACTGCGTTGCTGTGCTCCTCCTCCTCCTCGAGCCGCGCCTCCATCTCGTGCAGCACCTCCTCCAGCTCCTGCCTCTTGGCCTCCAGGCGGCTCCGCTCCTCCTCCGCCTCCGCGCAGAGCTCCGTCTCCGCAAGGAGGCGCGCCTCCAGCTGGGCCCGGTCCTCCAGGAGCTACACACACACACACGCACACACACACACTGTACGGGCTTCCTCAACTTCCTGTGTGTGTGTGTGTGTGTGTGTGTGTGGTGTGTGTGTGTGTGTGTGTGTGTGTGTGTGTGTGTACCTTTGTGTGTTTGAGTGACACCTCCCTCAGCTCTTCCTGGCTCTTGACTGCAATGTCATTGGCTGCTTTAAGCTCCTCCTCCCGCTGACCCATTTCCTCATCCTGTCGGGTCACCTGTAGCAGCGGCTTCACCTGGAAGAGACAGCCAATCAGAAAGCAGGAGATGACACACTGATATGTGTGTGTGTGTGTGTGTATGTGTGTGTGTGTGTGTGTGTGTGTGTGTGTGTGTGTGTGTGTGTGGTGTGTGTGTGTGTGTGTGTGTGTGTGGTTGTGTGTGTGTGTGTGTGTGTGTGTGTGTGTGTGTGTGGTTGTGTGTGTGTGTGTGTGTGTGTGTGTGTGTGTGTGTGTGTGTGTGTGTGTGTGTGTGTGTGTGTGTGTGGTGTGTTGTGTGTGGTGTGTGTGTGTGTGTCACCTTGGTGAACAGTCTCCACCACTGCCAGGTTCTCAGCTTCAGGTAACAGGAACAGTTCCTCTGCAGAATCTTCATGGCTCCTAACTGCTGCTGCTTCTTAGCGAACGCCCTGGAATACACACAGTGTACAGTTGTGTAGAGATGTGTGTACAGTAGAGTAGAGGTGTGTGTACGGGTGTGTAGAGGTGTGTGTACAGGTGTGTTTGTGTGTAGGGGTGTGTGTACAGGTGTGTAGAGTTGTGTGTACAGTTGTGTACAGGTGTGTGTACAGGTGTGGCCTCACCTGCGTGCCAGGTGGCCACGGCTGTGGGCCTGGAAGGCGATGGTTACCACGGTGATCTTGAGGTCCCTCTCCTCCTCTAGCTGAGCCAGGACCCCTGTCCGGAAGAACATCTTACTCTGACCGATCCGGAACAGGTTAGGGTCCAGGTCCAGGTGGGTCACCTGAGGGGAGGGGGGGGGGGGGGGGGGTGAGGAGGGGGGAGGAGGAGTGAGGCGGAGGGGGAAAATAAATATGAGTCCAGAAGAGGGTTATTGGAAGGGGGGAAAAGGGACTTTCAGATTGCAGAAGAATAAAATATATTTCACATAATTTGAACATGCGGTTGGATTGATAAACAGCTTCCTAGATGGAGGCAGCACTAGCTCACCATCAGAGCACAGGCCTGCTTCCCATCCATGAAGCCTTTGGGGATCGCCTTAGCAGCCAGCAGCTCATACCTAGAGATAGACACACAGAAGAGACCTCACCTCGAGATAGACTCACAGAAGAGACCTCACCTAGAGATAGACTCACAGAAGAGACCTCACCTCGAGATAGACTCACAGAAGAGACCTCACCTAGAGATAGACTCACAGAAGAGACCTCACCTAGAGATAGACTCACAGAAGAGACCTCACCTAGAGATAGACTCACAGAAGAGATCTCACCTAGAGATAGACACACAGAAGAGACCTCACCTAGAGATAGACTCACAGAAGAGACACACAGAAACACAGGAAACACACACACACACACAACACACACACACACCTCTGTCTGAACTCCTGGAAGAGGATGCGGTTGGGGAAGCCCTGCCTGCAGATCCTGATGCCCTCCAGGACTCCGTGCACCGCAGCTGCTCCAGCACCAGCTGGGCGTTCCATCTTCCCCGGCTGCACCCCACAGGAAGTACCCAGTTAACAACAGGAAGTACCAAGTCTACCACAGGAAGTACCCGGTCAACATCAGGAACTACCCAGTCAACAGCAGGAAGTACCCAGTAAACCAGGAAGTACCCAGTCAACAGCAGGAAGTACCCAGTCAACAACAGGAAGTATCCGGTCAACTACAGGAAGTAGCCAGTCAACAACAGCAAGACCCATGGGAGGCAGGGCTCCCAGGTCATGATTCATGTAAGCTGCTGCTTCAACCGATCACAGACACTCTGAGTGAAGGGCTGGTACCCGTTTCTCGTGGTTGGGGATGATGCAGCGGATAAAGTTGGGCTGCGTGTTGTTCAGCGTGGTCATCAGCCTCCCCAGGGACTCCTTGTGCAGCTGCCCCACCGTCCGGAACATCCCCTTCTTGGACTTGTTGATGGTCTCCAGGCCGACCACGCGGCCCACTACCCACACCAGACAGAAACAGCGTCAGCAGGATTAGCGGCGGACACAAGAAACCAACCGTGGCATTAAGTCCTGGCGTGTGTTAGAGGAGGAGGGCTCTTGCGTTCTCTCCAGAGGTCCTGGATGAAGGGGCTGGAGGAGTTGCTCAGCAGGCCGGTCACGTTGTCGTTCAGGGGGTCCATGTTCTTGGTCAGCCAGCTGTCAGAATTGTAGTCCACCTGGAGGCCAGAGGAGAGAGGGTGAGGGCTCCGTCCCCAGGCCTGCACTGAGCTGCCGAGGGGACTCCCGGGCCCTGACCTTGCCGGCGTAGTGTAGCACGGTGAAGATCAGCTTGTCCTGGTGCTTTGGTTTGGAGAACTTGACGTGGGTGGTGTGGGTGCTGAGCAGCTTCTCCACGAAGGACACGTCCGTGGCCTTGGGGAACAAGCACTCCTCGTCCAGAAGGGCCAGGATGCCTGGAGGGTTGTTCTACACACACAGAACCCACTAGAACCACAGCATTGCGCGTGTGTGTGTGTGTGTGTGTGTGTGTGTGTGTGTGTGTGTGTGTGTGTGTGTGTGTGTGTGTGTGTGTGTGTGTGTGTGTGTGTATGTGTGTGTGTGTGTCCGTTCGTCCCACCGGCCTCTCGATGAGCTCGATGCAGGGCTGAAGGTCCAGGCCGAAGTCGATGAAGGTCCACTCGATGCCCTCGCGCTGGTACTCCTCCTGCTCCAGGGTGAACATGGTGTGGTTGAACAGCTGCTGCAGCCGCTCGTTGGTGTAGTTGATGCACAGCTGCTCAAAGGAGTTGTCCTGAGGAGAGCAGGGAGACACCAGGGAGAAGATACTCAGGAGACCAGCAAGAGACCAGGAAGACCAGACCAGCCGTCCTAACCAGGAGACCAGACTAGCTGTCCTAACCAGGAGACCAGACTGGTGAAGTGCTCTTCTCTCTCTCATGTTCTGGTGTTGTTAGCTTGGAGAGCGGTTTCCATTTTCCACTCTTATCATCAGACGTGTTCCGCTCGCAAACATCAATGTCATGATGAAGACCGGCCAGCTGACCGCTCACTCCTGAACATACTCAGTGGTTAATATGGCAGGACTGGACCAAAGCTATGTCCCCTGTTAACCAGGGGGAGTTGAAGCTGTGGGACCACAGACCTAACGGTGGAGCGCCTCTGGTCCTCACCTCAAAGATCTCGAAGCCGGCGATGTCCAGGATGCCCAGGAAGGAAGAGGACTGCCTCTTGCTCTTATCCAGCGTCTTGTTGACCCGAGCCAGGATCCACCGGAACAGACGCTCGTACATCGCCTTGGCCAGCGCCTCGATGGCAAAGTCAGCCTGGGGGGGGGGGGGGAGGGGTAAACAGGGGGTACCTTATGTTACAATGCATTGATGAGGGGGGAGAGGAATTGGCTAATGCATTTTCCTCCCTGACCTGGTATTGGATTCCCCTGTTACTGGGTCCCAGTATCTAGGACATAATACTGGGTCTACACCCAGTAACCAGCACATGAACCTGGGTCCAGACACCAGAATCGACCTGGTACTCGGTCTAGAGGTCTACCCCCCACAGCCCACCTGACACTGGGTCCCGACCCCAGAAGAGAACCCACCTGCTGCTTGGTCTGGGCCTTCTGCACCACCTCGCGGCCCACCTTGATGCGGGGGGTGAGGACGGCGCGGCTGAAGTCTGTCACGTTGATGCCCTGCAGGTGGCACAGCTTCTGGGCAGCTGGGGGGGGGGGGGGGGGAGAGGTGGGGGGGTCAGGGTTCTGAGGGAACCATTCTGCTGTCTGATCGGAGTGGAACGGCTGTAACAGATGTCTGGCCAGCTCTCCCTCTCTTCCCCAGGGGTTTGGCTTCAGCCAGGTTGTACTGAAGGAGGTTAGCAACGTTGTTTTGTAGGACATCTTGTTTGTATAGAAGTCTGGCTAGCTTGTGTTGTAGGACCCTAGTTAGCTGAGTGGGGATGAGGAGTTACCCGTGTCATCCGGCATGGAAGCCTGCTCGCTGTTCCTCTCCTTCTCAAACTTGACGTTCCCCAGCTGGAGAACAGTCGACACCACCTTCAGCATTCCTGCAGAGGCACAGAAGACACATTCGGACATGTCTTCATCCCATCTGATGTGTCTCTTTGTGTCCATTAAGTGTTTAAGGATGAGGTAAGGGCTGAGAGGGTGTGTTAAGGGTACCTGTCCTCTCCTCCTGGGTGAAGCCCATGATCTCCATGGCCTCCAGCGTCTCCTCAAACATCTGGTCGTCCTCCTGCCCCGGGATCTCCACGTGACCGGACATCAGGAACCGGTAGCAGCTGAAGTCCTCCAGCAGGAGCTCCTCTACACACACACACACACACACACACACACACACACACACACACACACACACACACACACACACACACACACACACACACACACACACACACACACACACACACACACACACACACACACACACACACATAGATGTAAGCTGTATCTAGATGGTTCTATATGGTATGATCTGTTAGATGGTTCTAGATGTTATCTGTATCTAGATGGTTCTAGATGGTTCTAGATGTTATCTGTATCTAGATGGTTCTAGATGGTTCTAGATGTTATCTGTATCTAGGTGGTTCTAGATGGTTCTAGATGTTATCTGTATCTAGATGGTTCTAGATGGTTCTAGATATTATCTGTATCTAGGTGGTTCTAGATGGTTCTAGATGTTATCTGTATCTAGGTGGTTCTAGATGGTTCTAGATGGTTCTAGATGTTATCTGTATCTAGGTGGTTCTAGATGGTTCTAGATGGTTCTAGATGGTTCTAGCTGTTATCTGTGCAGTGCTGAACCTCGCAGGCTGTCCTTGGCGCCGGCCACCATGTAGTAAAAGATGTGGAAGGCTCTCTCCACCGCCGCCTGCCGGATACAGCGGGACTTCTCCAGCAGGTCTGGGCCGCAGTCAGGGAGAGCAACCTCTGGTACAACCCTAACTAGACCAGTCTCTAACCCTAACTAACCTGACCACCAGTCTCTAACTCTAACTAACCTGACCACCAGTCTCTAACTCTAACTAACCTGACCACCAGTCTCTAACTCTAACTAACCTGACCACCAGTCTCTAACTCTAACTAACCTGACCACCAGTCTCTAACTCTAACTAACCTGACCACCAGTCTCTAACCCGCACTAACCAGGCCGCCCGCCTCTAAACATAACCAACTACACCACCAGTCTCTAAACATAACCAACCAACCAACTACACTGCCACAGTCTAAATCATAGAAAGTTGCATCATAATCATTATGTATGAGTATGGTGATTTCAATGACGCATGGTGATATGGATGATGGCTGGTTTCAGCAGCCTCAGCGGGCCGGACCAGACTGATGGGAGTCTGGGACTGGGGGAGGCGGCACACCTGTTGTTCATCAATTTGGACAGGTTGACCCGCCATAACCACACAAACTCGGAGGGTCTCGGACATGGAGGCTATGGAAAGCTGCTCTGTGAATCATTTCAAACCAAATTGCATAAACCGGTTAAGCCCATTAGCCGTGTCCTGGTCCTCAGGCAGCGCCGCAATGTCACCATGGTGACGTGTATTCGCAGACATTACCTCAATGACTTTTTATCCTAAGCGAATAATAGTGAGTGATGCTGAAGCAGCTCCTGGCCGCGGTAAAGAGGACTAGAGCACCCGCCCGGGGCTCCAGACCAGAGCCTGAAGGATACAGGTGTCGATATTGGCTCCCACGATGTAACCCGTCACGTCGAAGTTCAGCTTGATGAACTTGCCCTGCGAGACGGAGAGAAATCGGCCTTAGGCAGGTCAAAGTTCACCACACTGAAATCACACTGTGACATCACTGTCTGACATCACAACGTGACACCATACTGTTACATCACATGCTGACATCACGCTCTGGTAGGCCACGCCCACAACACCAACATCCGACATCACTCACGAAGCGGGAGGAGTTGTCGTTCTTGCTGGTCTTGGCGTTCCCGAAGGCCTCCAGGATGGGGTTGGCCTGCAGCAGCTGCTTCTCCAGCTCCCCCTGGTGGACACACAGGGAAGGGTGAACACTGGGTATGCTGGTTAACCACAGACTGGTTCAACTGGTTAAAAACAGACTTGTTATGAGGGTTAACTCAACCAGGACTCACGTATGCCAGGGATCCGGCCGGCTGCTGCTGCAGAGGAGAGATTACAGGTTCTTTATGAACACAAAGATGACCTCATCGTAGCACAACATTATCAACTACAAGTTACACCTTTAACTTGCATATGTATGGGCGTGGCCCACTGCAGCTGTAGGTATTGTGGACGGGGCCCAGTACAGGTATGGTTGTGGCGTGGCCTTGTACAAGGTAATGGTTTGTGGGCGTGGTCTAGGACAGGTATGAGTTGTAGGGCGTGGCCTAGTACAGGTAAGGGTTGTGGGCGTGGTCTAGGACAGGTGAGAGTTGTGGGCGTGGCCTAGGACAGGTAAGGGTTTTGTGGCCTAGTACTCACAGGGCTGCTGTCCTTCTTGACCTTGTGGGAGGAGGCGACCACGGCCAGGTACTGGATCACCTTCTTAGTGTTCTCCGTCTTCCCAGCTCCTGACTCCCCTCTGGGCCCACACACACACACACACACACACACAAACAACACACACACACACACACACACACACACACACACACACACACACACACACCCACACACACACACACACACACACACACACACACACACACCACACACACACACTATGATCGGGGGTTGGGGCTCGGTGTCTGCTATTCATTTAACTCAATATTAAAACAGATGTTGTTGGTGGGCTTAAAACGATGTGAGTTGTAGCAGGATGTGTGTACTCACGTGCAAAGAATGGACTGATCCTCACGGTCTGCCGAGAAACACAAGATGGGGGAGAGAGAGAGAGAGAGAGAGGAGGAGAGAGAGTAGAGAGAGAGAGAGAGAGAGAGAGAGAGCGATGAGAGAGAGAGAGAGAGAGAGAGAGAGAGAGAGAGAGAGAGAGAGAGAGACTATATTAAGTGATATTAGCCAGTTACCAGTAACTGAAGGTGAGGACCAATCTGCTATCAGGTAAAAACATTCTCCTACTGAAGAATGAAGCAGCTAGGTATGTCCCTCCTAATAATGGCTGGCTATAGCGTATATGGATGCTAGGCTATGCTAGGCTACGTCAAACTATGCTAGGCAGCTCTCCAGGAATCCTTTTTTGGAGATCTTACAGAGATGTAAATAGATAACCTGCCCAAATATATTAACAAACAAACAAACAGACAGACAGACAGACAGACAGACAGACAGACAGACAGACCAGACAGACAGACAGACAGACAGACAGACAGACCTTGCATCATGTTCCTGTAGGCGTTGTCTGTGATGGAGTAGATGTGTGGTGGGACTTCATGGCGTTTCTTCCCCTTGTACATCTCCACAACCTTCTCTGAGTAGATGGGCAGCATCTTGTAGGGGTTCACCACCACACAGAACAGCCCCGAGTACGTCTGCACGCACAGTACTTGTTAGTGCTACTAGTAAGTGCTACTAGTTAGTGCCACTGGTTAGTAGTACTGTACTACCATATTATACCCCTGTATGCAGAACCAAGTGATACTACTCAATACTATCAGGGTGGGGGTGTAGGGTGGGGATTGGATGTGTATGGGTGGTGTATGGGGTCGCAGGGTGGTGTATGCTGGTGTAGGGTGGTGTAGGGTGATGTAGGGGGGTGTATGGGGGTGTAGGGTAACGTAGGGTGGTGTAGGATTCTGTAAGGTTGTGTACTGTGTAGGGTGGTGTAGGATGGTTAAGGACGGTGTAAGGTGGTGTAGGGTGGTGTAGGGTGGTTTAGGGGGGTGTGAGTGGGACTGACGTAGATCAGGCTGGAGTAGTAGCGCTCCTTCAGGTTGTGCAGCACCGAGGCTTCGTTCAGGAAGGTGAGCGCCGCCATGTCCTCCACCTTGTTGAACTTGGGCGGGTTCATCTTCTGGACGTCCTCCTTGTTCACCTCCAGCTTCTGCCCGTTGGACAGCTCGACCAGCACCTGCAGGAGGAGGGCAGCATCAGACCCCACCCCCCATCCCTCTGACCCTCTCTCGCCTCACAGAGGATCCAGTAGTCCCACAGCGCTCGACCTCTTGGGGGTAAACTCATTTTAGCGTCATCTGGGAACAACTGATGCTATCATTTTCCGGGTAACACTAAAGCTAGTGTAACCAAAGTAGCAATTATGTCAGCCCCGTCCAGGTATCCCTAATATAGCGCCATCAAGATAGCACTTTTGATAGCATTGTCCGCTTGTTTATTAGCATGCGGTCCAGACAGGAAGTGGTACCTCATCTCCCGTCTCCTTGGTAACGCTCGCAGCCTCAAAGCCCTCCCTCTCCGAAGGGATCCACACCATCTTCTTGGCCGACCAATCAGCTTGCGCAACGCTGCTGCTGAAGTCGTTCTCCAGGAAGAGGAACTTGGCGTCGTCAACGCTGGGGTCTGCCATGTCAGCAGAGTGGGCGTGGCCGGGATGGGCTTGATCCGGGTGGGTGTGGTCTGAGTGGGCGTGGTCTGAGTGGGCGTGGTCTAGTGGGGTCGTGATGACATCAGAGGAGCCCTTCTCTACGTACAGCACTGCTGGGTTAGAGAGGCCGGCTTCACCGCTCACTGTGACCTCGGACCTGTAACAAACACACGCACACACACACACACACACACACACACACACACACACACACACACACACACACACCACACCTTTTAAGGTCATAATCATATGTAATATACACTTAAAATTTCTACAATTTTCTACCAGCTCATTCTCTCCCTCTGTCCATCCATCACACTCTCTCTCTCCCTCTCCCTCTCCCTCTCCCTCTCCCTCTCTCTCTCCCTCTCCCTCTCCCTCTCCCTCTCTCTCTCTCTCTCCCTCGCTCTCTCTCTCTCTCTCTCTCTCTCTCTCTCTCTCTCTCTCTCTCTCTCTCTCTCTCTCTCTCTCTCTATATCTCAGTCCATCTCCCATCTCCCACTCTCTCTCCCTCTCTCCCTCTCTCCCTCTCTCCCTCTCTCCCTCTCTCCCCCCTCCCCCCCCTCCCTTCCTCCCTCCCTCCCTCACCCCAGGTGTGTGTGTTTTGCATGTCGACTCACTGATGGATGCTGCTCAGATGTTGGTTCTTCTGGCGGCGGAGGACATTAAACATGTAAAGCAAGACGTTGATAAGAGCGGCGGCCAGCAGAAGGCCCAGTGCCATGCCCATGTTAGGCTGCCCCGCGCCTGATAGCATGCTAACCACCGGCCCTGCCTTATAAGGGCAGCAGGGCAGTCAACCTTTACGTTTACACCAAAACCCTCCAGTCACACGCCGACACCCCCCAACTACACCCAACTACACCCAACTAGACTCAACTACACCCAACTACACCCAACTACACCTCGGTCTTCAGTATGACGACGCTACTGGGTTGACCCCAGACATATTTGAGCTAGCTGTCAGAATCCCAGATCAATCTAACATACGATGTCCAATACGACATCAATCCGATACGATGTCTCATCAAACATCAGTTCTAGAAAACATCAGTAAGATTCTTTATTCCTATTGGACAAAAAAAACTCCCCACTCACCTGGTCAGCAGCAGTATTAGTAGCAGTGGGATTAGTAGTAGTAGTGGTAAAAGTAGCAGTATTAGTAGTAGCAGTGGTGCTAGTATGAGTGGTCTGAGTTGAGCAGGTAGAGGCAGGAAGGATGCTGACAGCTCGGCTCCTCTCTATTTAAACGGCCCCGCGCGGCAGGGGGCGGAGCCACGTCTCCATGGTAACCAGATCAGACAACATAGGAGGATGTGCGCCAGTTAACTCCGTGTCAGAGTTTATTCGTAGAGTATAATGTTTTTGTTCGGAGTCGTTTGATTTGTTTATTCGTAATTGTACTTATTTTTTCAATATCTTTACACATATTTACAAAGCGCCTCCTCAAACCGATGTCCCAGCGGGGGTCGGAGGAGCCGCGGGGCTACGAGGTGCACCTCACCGTGTTCCACGGCTCCTCGCCCGCCGACGTGTCCCACGCCTGCCAGCTGTGGGGCTCCGTGGCGCTCCTCCCGCCGCTCGAGTCGCGCCTCATCTCCGCAGACATCAGCCAGCGGCTCCCGGTGGCCCGGAGCTGCGGGAGCAAAACCTCCGCCGGTGCCGGTTCGACCGGTCCCGGGTCGCAGATGAGAGGAGGAGGAGGGCGGGGGGAGGACGAGGAGGAGGTGGAGGAGCGGAGGAGAAGGTCCGAGGCCATGGCCGTGCGGAAAGAGGAGATCCTGGGACTGCTGTGGAGCCAGAGGGAGCGGAGGCTGAGGAGAGAGGAGGTGGGGAGGCCCGGGCTCAGGAACCAGGAGGCCCTGACCCCTCCCGGGACCCGCGGGGCGGCGGCGGACAGAGAGGCGGTTCAGCTCCTCGAGTGACCGCTCCAGACACACACAAACACACACTGCACAGCTTGGGTTCATTGCATCGTATTTGTTCGGCCTAATGTAGCCTGTGTTTACTGTCAGGGTCGGCCTGCATTCAGACCCTTCAGACTTTATAATACAGAAGCCTGTATTTACAGCTCTGTATCGTTCAGGTTATCAGCGGCTGTATGGAAATGATGAGCACTGTCTTTAACAAGCCTTTAGAGCACCGTCCCTAACAAGCTATGCTTGTCAGCCGGAGCTAATAAACAACTAATCTTCAACATGATCCGTGTTCTTCGTGAGTTCTGTGAGCAATAATTGTTTTTTTTGGATGTGATTGGCTTTCCTGTTGATGGTGTAGGCAGGGGATGTTTTGATATTATACGTAATTTCTATGTGTATATATTAATACTATATATATATAATACAGATACACATTATATACAATGTATATTATATAACGATAATGATACATAAAGAACGGTCCCGGGGAAAGAGCCTTCCGCTTGGTTTTCAGTTTCCTGCTGTACCGCCAGGTGGAAGTATAGGCTAATGAAATTAAGTTTGTAACATTGTGGAGGAAGCAACGTTCAGACATCCCCAAGACATCATGACTGTGTGTTTTCCAAAGACACCTCAGTATACTTCACTATACTGCTAAGATGGATCAGGGATCCTCAGAGTTTGGTAGATGGCAAAAGGAAAGTTTAAAAATGAGTTTATCTAAACTTTAAAACTCATCTGAGATGTGTTGCACTACTTAAATGTAATCATCGATTAGTAAACCTCAGTTTAGATTTGACCTCATAGTTTGGAAGATAAAGGATCGTCAGTTAGCATGCTAGTGTCCCCCTGTTTCCTGGTATGAGAGCACAGGGTTCAGCTGGAGGTGATGTGGATGAGTGAGTATCTGCACCATAATGTCCTCATATCTACATATAAGACCATCAGCACTCCCACTACAGGCTCCACCAACACACAGGGAGCGAGAGAGAGAGAGAGAGAGAGAGAGAGAGAGAGAGAGAGAGAGAGAGAGAGAGAGAGAGAGAGGAACCTTCCTAAAGAGAAAAGACTATTACACACTAAGAGAAAGCATGGTGAAGTGTCTAATGTAAGAAACAATGTCTAATGTTTTACAATTGGATTACAGGATAAAAACCCAAGTGTTCACGCGTGTTTACGCATGGTTACACAAGTTAAGGTTCTGATGTTTCTGTCTAAGCTTTCGCTTTAAGTGTGGAAGCATTCGGAAAACACTATAAGAACTTCAAGCAGTCAACTCTGAACCAGAAGGATTTCATATGAATGAGTCGTTCCTCACTGTCCTCCCGACGCCGGCTGCTCATTGAGCAGACAGACGGGAGCCCTGTGTGTGAGACAGGTTGTGACGGACGGGAACCCTGTGTGTGAGACAGGTTGTGACAGACGGGAACCCTGTGTGTGAGACAGGTTGTGACAGACGGGAGCCCTGTGTGTGAGACAGGTTGTGACACACGGGAACCCTGTGTGTGAGACAGGTTGTGACAGACGGGAACCCTGTGTGTGAGACAGGTTGTGACAGACGGGAGCCCTGTGTGTGAGACAGGTTGTATGAAGATCTGAGGGCATGCTGGTTGGTTCCCTTGTTTGACCTCGTTAACATGTTTGTCCCCTTGTTAATTCAACGCGTTAACATGTTGGTTGAGTTGTTTATTTAGTTCATTAACTCAGCTCTGTGTCGTTAAGAGGTTCTTATTGCACAGTTTACCCCTGTTTGTTACTTAAAATCCGAAAGTTAGTAACATCATTCTAATGTTCTGCTAACGTAAGGTTTTTATAGCATTATGCCGATGAGATACAATAATGCTTTATTGATCCAGGACAGTGTTGCTCACTCTCCCTTAACGTTTTAGTAGCATTCTGAGAAAATGCACATTTTCTGATAACATTATGATAATGTTTTGCTAACTTTCTGCTAAGGTTTTGGCAACATTTGAATGTTCCGTCAATGTTCTGCTAAGGTCTTGCTAACATTCAGATACAATTCCACGGCGGTCAGTTCATCTCTCTCTCTCTGTCTCTCTAATCGGTTGTCTCTCTATCTTTCTAGGTCAGAGAGAGAGGGAGAGAGAAAGAGAGAGGGAGAGGGAGAGAGACTGTTGTTAATGTTGTTTGACTTGCTCACATCTCTATACCAAACAAGGCATGTTTTCACGGTTGTAGAAACACCTCCTGTATCATTTAGAAGGTATAGTTGATCTCCAGCCAAAAACTATATATTATCTGTGAAATGCTCATTTTAACACAGAGGCTATCAGAACCCACCCAAATATGGTTTCTCTATTTCTTTTTTTCTCTTTCCTTCGTGAAACAGACCTGGTTCTGATGCAGCAATGCTGCCTTTTAGAGGATCCGATGTGCTACTGCAACTCAGACCATCACTTCAGGAGGAGAGGAGAGGAGAGGAGAGGAGAGGAGAGGAGAGGAGGGGAGAGGAGGGGAGAGGAGAGGAGGGGAGAGGAGGAGAGGAGAGGAGAGGAGAGGAGAGGAGGAGAGGAGAGGAGAGGAGAGGAGAGGAGAGGAGAGGAGAGGAGAGGAGAGGGAGAGGAGAGGACAGGAGGAGAGGATAGGAGAGGGGGAGGAGAGGGGAGGAAAATAAAGGAGGAGAGGGGGAGGAGAGGAGGGGAGAGGAGTGGAGGAGAGGAGGGGAGAGGAGAGGACAGGAAAGGGGGAGGAGAGGACAGGAGGAGGAGAGGACAGGAGAGGAGAGGATGGAGGAGGAGGAGACGAGACGAGACGAGACAAGAGGAGGAGAGGGGAGGAGAGGGGTGGAGTGGAGAGGAGAGGGGCGGGGATCAACTCCTAAAAATGATTGTGTGCTTTAGTCAAACAGCAACAACATTTTATTGCAATAAATTGTATTTATTAAAGGTAGCAGTAAAAACATTGTGCATATCCAATAGAAAGGAGGAGAAAGTTGCTTTTTATTTAGTTCTAGTTCTAAACTCAGCTAGAGGTTTTTTTTGTTATAAACCTAGATAGAGTTGGTTCTAGGCTTAAACCTAGCTAAAGTAAGCTATAGTTATGAACTTAGCTAGAGTGGGTTCTAGTTATAAACTTTGCTTAGCTTCATACACCTGGCTATAGTTTGAGGGTGTCCTTGTGTATTTAGTCATGACTATTGGATGTTCAGGAGCAGTAACTAGAGGGTAACGATGCCGAAAAAGCATTAGCTACATTATCATTAGCCTAACTGCCTTAAGGATATTCAGGAGGTAACGGAGGGAGGAGCTGCTGGTGGGATGGGATTATATGGGTGGGATTACAACGATAAAAGAAGCGATGGAATTGGCTGCTCAGGGGCTTATGACTTTCTTCCTGATCACCTTCCTTCTGGTCGGACCCGGAATGGGGGCGGGGGCAGGGGCAGGGGCGGGGCCGGGGGCGGGGCTACTGGAGCGTCCTGCTTTGACCTCATCGATGAACGTTTCTATGGCGGTGAACTTTTCGGTGAGTTCGCCGAGGTGGGACTTGAGGGCGTTGAACTCTTTGTAGAGGTCATCCAGGGCTTCGGAGAGGGGCTGGATCCTGGAGCGGGAGAGGTCACATGACCTGGTTAGTGCTGCGGAGGGTGAACCCCAACAGACCACAGAAACCACCACAAAACCGACCACCAGGGGGCAGCAAGGGGGGGCAGAGGCAAGCGTAACACAATGAGAGCTCAGAGAAACAGAGGCAGTGTTGACGCTCTGAACCAGAGCAAGATGAAGAGGAGGATGAAGCCACGACGGGGAACAGTGGAATAATATTATTATGTTGCCAGGACAACAGACTATTATGGGATCAAATAAGAAAGTAAAAAAACAATGTCAAATAGAACAAATAAATCCAGACTACCAGGCATACATCATCATCATCATCATCATCATCATCATCACTTTTTCCCTCTTGGCACACTAGCGGCCTTGGGGTGCTCGTGTCTGAACATATGGTCCAGCGCTCGCGGTGGGCGGCCCCAGTGCAGCAGTTGGGGGTTTCGCCTGCCTTTGCTTGAGGACACCTCATCTGTGGATGAGTACGTAGGAGAGTGCTGCACAAATACTCCCCCCGTCCATATTTTTTGTATAATGGTTGAGACTCGAACAGGTTACCCTCCGGTTACCAGTGCAACTCCTTTACCAGTAAGCCACGGATGCCCAACACCAACAAGAGTAAGACTACATATATTCCAGCAAGGAAGAGAGTTACCCCCAATGAATCATTTAAGATACTTATGATACTGATGATATGACTTTGATATTGGCCTATACTATATGAAGTCACTTGAGTAGAAGTGTTAACAGAGGACTTCAATGTAAGAGATCTATATCCAGCCCGGACGAGTCCAGACCTCAGTTCGGTCAGGAGCTGTTCCGTTTCCTCCCCACACCCCGGCCCTGGCCCTCACAGCCATAATGGCAGGGTGTGGTCCAACAGAGTCTTTATAACCTCGTCCACCACAGTGGGCAGCAAACACTGCATTGCTGTGGGAAGTGGGAACCTTCCCAGGACTGGAGAACCCAGACTGAACAATCAGACTGCACCAGCCAGCCCCATCACACAGTCAGCACAGCAGACAGGGCTTCAGCCTCACCGGCCGTCCGTACTCACTAACGCAGGATAATGAAACGCTGTAATGTGTCGACCAGGCCCTGCCACGCTCCACTGTTAAGTACATCTGCAGAGGATTGGAGACCGGACCTGGTCTGACCACACCTGCCTCGAACAGTGAGGTCAACAGACACTGTAGAGATGAGCTCAGAGTTGTTGTTTAAGTGACGTGCGGGTAGGACGCCTGACTCGAGGTACGGATGGAGTCACATTTTGATGGTTGTCTACCACAGATGAGGGGGCGGAGTATTTAAGAGATTTTTATGACTCCGCCCCTTCGTCATAAAGACTCCGCCCCTCACCTGTGGTGGTCATAAAGTCTCTGCCCCCTCACCTGTGTTAGTCATAAAGACTCCGCCCACTCACTTGTGGTAGTCTTACATACCCTGCCCCTCAACTTTGGTGGTCATAAAGACTCCGCCCACTCAGCTGTGGTTGTCATAAAGACTCCACCCCCTCACCTGTGGTAGTCATACAGACTCCACCCCCTCACCTGTGGTGGTCAGAAAGACTCCACCCCCTCACCTGTGTTAGTCATACAGTCTCCGCCCACTCACCTGTGGTAGTCATACAGTCTCCACCCCTCACCTGTGTTAGTCATACAGTCTCCGCCCACTCACCTGTGGTTGTCATACAGTCTCCACCCCCTCACCTGTGGTAGTCATACAGTCTCAACCCCCTCACCTGTGTTAGTCATACAGTCTCCGCCCCCTCACCTGTGGTGGTCAGAAAGACTCCACCCCCTCACCTGTGTTAGTCATACAGTCTCCACCCCCTCACCTGTGGTAGTCATACAGTCTCAACCCCCTCACCTGTGTTAGTCATACAGTCTCCGCCCACTCACCTGTGGTAGTCATACAGTCTCCGCCCACTCACCTGTGGTAGTCGGGGAGGAGGGACTGGTGGTCGTTCCGCAGCGCTCCTTTGATCTGGGTGATGATGTCATACCTCCAGTTGTCCAGAACCTCTGTCAGGTTGGACACGCCTCGCGTGTTCACATTCTGAGCTGGGGGACAGACAGGTAGGGAATCAGATAGACCGACAGGTGATCAGACAGACAGACAAACAGACACAGAGGGTATCTTTCTGACAGATTGGGAATAGGCAATAGGGGCTAAAGGTCAGGGATTAGGGGTCAGGGTTAGGATCAGAGGTTAAGGGTCAAGGTTAGGATCAGGGGTTAAGGGTCAGAGTTAGGGTCAGAGGTTAAGGGTCGGGCATTAAGGGGTTCTGGAGCTCACAGCCATCCCTGTAGTTCCACTCGTCGGCCGCTTTGGCCTTCGGCCGTCGTTTCTGAGCCAACACCGTAACCATGGCAATGGCCAATAACAGCAGCATGGTCAGTTTGATCGCCATGACGATGCCAGCTCCTGTGGAGAAGTGAGGTGTTCAAGAGGACAAACAGATGGAATGAAACGTTTGTGTAGAGAGACCATACAAAGTCAACACTTACAAAGACAGACTGTTCATTCATGACCAAATACACTTAAACAGAGAGTTTCTTAACCTTGAAAGACACTTTAACAGCCAGTTTCTTAATGACTAAAACACTTAAATTGACAGTTTCTTAATTACGAAAAAAAACACTTAAACAGACGGTTTCTTAATGACCAAACCCACTTAAATATTCAGTTACTTAACCCTGAAAGACACTTGAACAGCCAGTTTTTTAACCTTGAAACACCCTTAAACAGCCAATTTCTTAACCTTGAAAGACACTTAAACAGCCAGTTTCTTAACCTTGAAACACACTTAAACAGCCAGTTTCTTAACCCTGAAAGACACTTGAAAAGCCAGTTTTAACCTTGAAACAGACTTAAAAAGACAGTTTCTTAACCTTGAAAGACACTTTAACAGCCAGTTTCATAACCGTGGAACATACTTAAAGCCAGTTTCTTCTGAGCCTTCTAACCAAGCAGCTAATCACGGACCGACTGGACTGACCTGCAGAGACGAGGGCAGCCTGGAGGTCCTGAAGGAGAGTGAAGGGAGGATGGAGGCAGCCTGGAACACACTCCCCTCTCCCCGCCTGCCCAGCCCAACCTCCTCCACCCCAGGCTGCCCACCGAACCTCCCCCTTAACCTCCACCCTCACCTCCCCCCTTACCTCCACCACCCTAACCTCTACCCTAACCTCCACCACCCTAACCTCCACCCTAACCTACACTAACCTCCACCCTAACCTCCACCACCCTAACCTTCTCTGCTGCTCTCCAACGAAGGCGGTCTCTCCTCCCTCTGCTCTCTGCTCCCTCTGCCCCCTCCCGGCCCTTACCGCCCCTGCCTCTGCTCTTTGTCTCTGTCCTGTGCCGTCTCTTTCTAAATCTGTCAGAGCCTCTCTCTGCATTTCTATCCGAAACCTAAATCATGGATCTGATTGGCTGGTCTCTCAACGCTATTGATCAGATTTTCTCGACGAGAAAACTGGACAAAGGAGAGCCCGCCTGCCCTGACGGAACGCTTTCAGTGGGATACGTGATGGACTCCTGGACAGAGTGGAGGCCTTTATGTCTCGCCATACTTTCCGTCGAGGATGTTGAAGACGTCTACATACTTGGGATTATGATAACAGGATTCCAGAATTTGGCTAATTCGGCTATTTGGAATCTGTAATTTGGAACATTGCAGAGAGTACCAGAGAGACTTAAGACGGGCAAAAATTGCAGAGTCGGCCTGACCCAAAGCAATCGTTATCTTTATTCGGCTCCCCCACATCGGCCTTGGAAGGCTGATATCTCCCCCCCCCCCATCCTGCCCCAACCCTCCTCCTCCCGTGAACTTTATCTCTGGATCAGAACTCTTTGTGGTCGCTCCACGGCAATGGTCGTGTCCTCGTCACCAGCATCAGACGGGAGAGACACTGTTGAGTCTGGGTGGCGATGGAGTCCTTGGGCTCACACACACACACACACACACACACACACACACACACACACACACACACACACACACACACACACACACACACACACCACACACACACACACACACACACACACACACACACACACACACACACAAGACACATAACACACACACACCCCCTGGACTCAACGCCTTCTGGACTCCCTCCCCCTCTCCGTCCCTCGTCACAGTACAGTACGCCACCAGTGATGCGACGCGCCCGCTGGCTGCGTCCTCCCCCCGGTGTCTGAGCTGGGACACCTCCCCTCCCCGAAAACCCTTCCCCCCTCCCACATGTGTTGGTGATGTTTTTAATATGTTACTTGTGATGAGGTGCCTAGTTTGGGAATTACCTTTTTTCCCTCTTGTTGTCAATTTCTTATCTAATAATGAGGGAGCGCATGCGCCCCGACAGTCTCTCCGTCCTGTCTCTCCACACTGTCCTTTTATGTTTATTTTATGTGTGTGTGTGTGTGTGTGTGTGTGTGTGTGTGTGTGTGTGTGTGTGTGTGTGTGTGTGTGTGTGTGTGTGTGTGTGTGTGTGTGTGTGTGTGTGTGTGTGTGTGTGTGTGTGTGTGTTAAGACGTGTTTTCGCGCTTGCGGCGTGCCAACATGCGCGCTTGGGACAGAGTTAAAGAATGAGCTCATCATTGGTTTACCAGCCTCAAACTAGTTATTTTTTATATGGTAAGTTGATCGAGAAAGAAAGAAAGAAAGAAAGAAAGAAAGAAAGAAAGAAAGAAAGAAAGAAAGAAAGAAAGAAAGAAAGAAAGAAAGAAAGAAAGAAAGAAAGAAAGAAAGAAAGAAAGAAAGAAAGAAAGAAAGAAAGAAAGAAAGATAGAATTGTATGAGTATTTGTCGAGTCCATAGTATGAGTCACTACAACGCAAAACGTTTAATAATGAAACAATAGTAATGCGCTTAATAACTAAAATGAATGAACAACAAACTTCCATGAAAAGAACGTTGGTTAGGAGTTGCATTTGTATCCGGAGAGTTGATTGGCTGTTTAATGGAGAGAATCTTTCTCCGGAGAGTTGATTGGCCCTTGTACGTTCCGTCGGGATGTCCGTTTCCGGGTTTGCTGCTGTTGCCTAGTAACCGTTCACAGGCGTTCGACTCGTAGCCATCGGTAGCTCCGAGCTGAGGGATCGGTTCCCGTTCTGACCCACAACCCGGTGTCCCACCGACCGCCGACCCTCCGTAGACATCATGACCCCCACGGTCATCAAGGACGGAGAATACACTGCGACCATCTACCGCCTGGTAGGGCTACCTATTAGCCTGTTAGCATGTTAGCCCGTTAGCCTCGGAGGAGCTGGGATATAACAACATCTGTTCGGTCTGCTAAGGAACGACCAACTACTTATCTTCCCTTATCTATGAATATGTATGTTGTATATATCTATAGCGTTATGTGTGTATACTGTATACATCTATAGTGTATATATCGATAGTTATATGTGTGTGTATTGTGTATACTGTATATCTATAGCTCTTATGTGTTTATATATTGTATACATCTGAAGCTATGTGTGTGTATACTGTATATCTATAGCTCTTATGTGTTTATATATTGTATACATCTGAAGCTATGTGTGTGTATACTGTATATCTATAGCTCTTATGTGTTTATATATTGTATACATCTGAAGCTATGTGTGTGTATACTGTATTTCTATAGCTATATATGTGTGTGTTTATATTGTATACATCTAAAGCTATTTGTGTTAGTATATATTGTGCACATCGATAGCTATATGTGTGTGCATATATTGTCTTTAGCTATTTAGCCATTAAGATGAAAAAAATAATCTATAACTTTATTGTATACTTCTATAGCTATTTATATTCATATATTGATACATCTATAACTATCTAGATAGATATCTATTGATGCATCTATAGCTATCTAGATAGATATCTATTGATACATCTATAGCTATATAGATCGATATCTATTGATACATCTAGAGCTATATAGATAGATATCTATTGATACATCTATAGCTATATAGATAGATATCTATTGATACATCTATAGCTATATAGATAGATATCTATTGATACATCTAGAGCTATATAGATAGATATCTATTGATACATCTATAGCTATGTAGATAGATATCCATCTCATCAAGCTCCTTTTCTCCTTTACTCCAGATCAAAGAGTGTCGCTATGGAGACGCTATCGTGATCCTCAACCACCAGCTGGAGAAACACATGAAGGTCGGACCCACAGCTGCACGCTAGGCCCGGGCGATACTGCAAAAATTATTATCAGGATTATTTTTTCGATATTAATCACGATATATCATTTGGTACTGCTACAGCCTGAAGAAACCAGAGTGTTCATTAGTTAAACCATACACTTTTGTTTATTACCGTATCACATAAATATAAACATTTAACTTCACAAACATGTTTTATCTGCCCCCAACAGAACAATATAAGGTAGCTTGCCTTGTAACCTATTGAAAATAATGTAAATACAAATAAAAGCTCTGACTTCTTTCACACTAAACTCCTTTGGCAGGGATTCAGAAAGCATCTTAAATTTTGTAGAGGCACAACCAATGCATAAAAAGTGGGGTATGCATTGGTTGGCTCTGTTGGCTCTGTTTACAGAGCCAACCCCTTCCTGTTTACAGAGCCAACCCCTTCCTGTTTACAGAGCCAACCCCTTCCTGTTTACAGAGCCAGCTCTTTCGTTTTACAGAGCCATCTCCTTCCTGTTGACAGAGCCAACCCCTTCCTGTTTACAGAGCCAACCCCTTCCTGTTTACAGAGCCAGCCCCTTCCTGTTTACAGAGCCAGCCCCTTCCTGTTTACAGAGCGATGATATCTAGCATAGCGTGACTAGGGGGAGGGTCTTGGCAGCTTGGCCCTTCTAGTAATACCAGCTGTGAGATGCGTTGCCTTCCTCTGGTATTCTCAGTCTTTTAACTTGTAGTGGTTGTCCTCTCAGAGTATTACCTCCTGTGTAACACTCTGTGGACGGCCCTGAGTCTACAGGCTGCTGTATGATGCTGTCCTGACTCAGCGTGTTGTCCCCCTGTAGTCCCGGGCGGCCCTGTCCCTGCTGGGCTACTGCTGCTTCCACACGCAGGACTTCAGCACGGCGGCCGACTGCTACGAGCAGCTCAGCCTGCTGCACCCCGAGGTGGAGGAGTACCGGCTGTACCACGCCCAGGCCCTGGCCCGCGCCTGCTGCTACCCGGAGGCCATGAAGGCCAGCTTCCTGCTGGACAACCCCAGCACCTATACCAGGGTACACGCACATGGACACGGACACACGCTCACGCACGCACACAGACACACGGACACGGACACGCACACACGCACACGCACACGGACACACACACGGACACATGCACACGGACACATGGACACACACATGCACACGGACGCACACAGACACACGCACACACAAGCACACATAAACACACGCACACGGACGCACACAGACACACGGAAACACACATGCACACGCACACAGATACACACACACACGGAATCACACGGACACACACACACACACACACACACACATATGCACATATACACATACACATACAGATACACACACACACAAACTACACTACACACACTACACTACACTACACTACACTACACTACACTACACACACTACACTACACTACACTACACATACAGTAACAACCACTCTGTGTCAGATGATCAATCCTCTCCTCTCTTTGTATTAGATGATCAAGCTACAGGCTGCTATCAAATACGGAGAGGAAGAGTATTCCGCTGCTAAGGTAACGTCCTCTTCCTCCTCTTCGTCATCGTCAACACTAGGCGGTGATGCTGGAGCCGGTTTATTGTAGGTTTAGTATCTAATGATTCATGGTCTGGGGCTCCATGGAGACCTCCTGAGTGTCTGATCCCTCAATGGTCAGCCTCAGCCGCCCCAGAATGTGTATTTAATTTGTGTTTAATGTATAGTGAATGTGTATTTAATGTATGTGTATTGTATCTGTCATATGTATATGTAATGTGTATATCTAATGTATGTGTTATGTCTATGTAATGTGTGTATCTAATGTGTGTGTAATGTGTGCTGTGAGGACAGGCCCTGGTGGAGCAGCTGCCCCAGGAGGAGCCGGACTACGAGGTGAAGATGGCCTGCCTCCTCTACCGCGAGGAGCAGTACGAGGAGGCCCGCAGGAGGTTCACCTCGGCCCAGCAGGCCCTGGGCTACCAGCCAGGTACACACCGAGTACATTAGACTGCACACTGCATTATACTGCACACCGAGTACATTAGACTGCACACTGCATTACACTGCACACCAAGTACATTATACTGCACACTGCATTACACTGCACACCGAGTACATTATACTGCACACCGAGTACATTAGACTGCACACTGCATTACACTGCACACCGAGTACATTAGACTGCACACTGCATTACACTGTACACCGAGTACATTAGACTGCACACTGCATTACACTGCACACCGAGTACATTAGACTGCACACTGCATTATACTGCACACCGAGTACATTAGACTGCACACTGCATTATACTGCACACCGAGTACATTAGACTGCACACTGCATTACACTGCACACCGAGTACATTAGACTGCACACCGAGTACATTAGACTGCACACTGCATTACACTGCACACCGAGTACATTATACTGCACACTGCATTACACTGCACACCGAGTACATTAGACTGCACACTGCATTACACTGCACACCGAGTACATTAGACTGCACACTGCATTACACTGCACACCGAGTACATTATACTGCACACCGAGTACATTAGACTGCACACTGCATTACACTGCACACCGAGTACATTATACTGCACACTGCATTACACTGCACACCGAGTACATTATACTGCACACTGCATTACACTGCACACCGAGTACATTAGACTGCACACCGAGTACATTATACTGCACACCGAGTACATTAGACTGCACACTGCATTACACTGCACACCGAGTACATTATACTGCACACTGCATTACACTGCACACCAAGTACATTATACTGCACACTGCATTACACTGCACACCGAGTACATTATACTGCACACCGAGTACATTAGACTGCACACCGAGTACATTAGACTGCACACTGCATTATACTGCACACCGAGTACATTAGACTGCACACTGCATTATACTGCACACCGAGTACATTAGACTGCACACTGCATTACACTGCACACCGAGTACATTATACTGCACACCGAGTACATTAGACTGCACACTGCATTATACTGCACACCGAGTACATTAGACTGCACACTGCATTACACTGCACACCGAGTACATTAGACTGCACACTGCATTACACTGCACACCGAGTACATTATACTGCACACCGAGTACATTAGACTGCACACTGCATTACACTGCACACCGAGTACATTATACTGCACACTGCATTACACTGCACACCGAGTACATTATACTGCACACTGCATTACACTGCACACCGAGTACATTAGACTGCACACCGAGTACATTATACTGCACACCGAGTACATTAGACTGCACACTGCATTACACTGCACACCGAGTACATTATACTGCACACTGCATTACACTGCACACCAAGTACATTATACTGCACACTGCATTACACTGCACACCGAGTACATTATACTGCACACCGAGTACATTAGACTGCACACTGCATTATACTGCACACCGAGTACATTAGACTGCACACCGAGTACATTAGACTGCACACTGCATTATACTGCACACCGAGTACATTAGACTGCACACTGCATTATACTGCACACCGAGTACATTAGACTGCACACTGCATTACACTGCACACCGAGTACATTATACTGCACACCGAGTACATTAGACTGCACACTGCATTATACTGCACACCGAGTACATTAGACTGCACACTGCATTATACTGCACACCGAGTACATTAGACTGCACACTGCATTATACTGCACACCGAGTACATTAGACTGCACACTGCATTATACTGCACACCGAGTACATTATACTGAGCGCTGAGTACATTATACTGCACACTGAGTACGTTATACTGCACAATGTGTACATTATACTGCACTCTGTGTACATTTATACTGCAAAATGCACTGGATTTATACTGCACAATGTATACATTTATACTTCACCCTGCATACATTTATACTGAGCACTGTATACATTCTATATTCATACATTCAGGTCTGACATTAACTCTCTCCCCCTCTCCCTCTCTCTCCTCTCCCCTCCTCTCCCTCTCTCTCCTCTCCCCCCCTCTCCTCCTCTCCCCTCTTCTCCCCCTCTTCCCCTCTCCCCCTCTCCTCCCTCCCTCAGACCTGTCCTACAACATGGCTCTGTGTTACTACAGCATGAAGAACTACAGCGCGGCTCTGAAGCACATCGCAGAGATCATCGAGAGAGGGATCCGGGAGCACCCTGGTACACACGCACGCACGCACGCACGCACACACACACACACACACACACACACACACACACACACACACACACACACACACACACACACACACACACACACACACACACACACACACACACACACACACACACACACACACACCCCTAACCCTGACCCCTGGGTCGCCTCCCCCTGCAGAGCTGAGCGTCGGCATGACGACGGAGGGCGTGGAGGTGCGCAGCGTGGGCAACACCCTGACCCTCCAGCAGACGGCGCTGATCGAGGCCTTCAACCTCAAGGCCGCCGTCCAGTTCCAGCTCAGGAACCGTGAGACGCACACAGATCAGTATCCATCTACACATAGATCTATAGATCTACAGTATAGCCATATCCATCTACATATAGATCTATAGATCTATAGCCATATCCATCTACATATAGATCTAGAGATCTCGTTTGCATATCCAAGTTGTGCTGCAGTAGAGGTACAGTAGGTCATGTGGTCCTCCTCTCATGTGATCCCACAGTGGAGGGGGCTCAGGACGCGCTGACAGACATGCCCCCCCCGGACAGACGAGGTGAGGACACATTTACATTTAGGGCATTTAGCAGACGCTTTTATCCAAAGCGACTTACAATATGTACATTTGTCATAAGAAGTGCATCAATATATCGCTGTCGGTACAGAAAGGATGTTCATAGAACCAAGTGCAAGTACCACAATCGCTAGGCTAACCAATTCCCGTGTTACAGCCATGATAGATGAAACTGCAGTTGCTACACAGTTAAGAGTGTGAAGGACACGCCTTCACACTCTCTCCAACGTGTCGTACACACATCAACACATACCACCGTCCACTGTTTGAACCCACTGTTGATACGACCCGAGCACACTGACCTACCACCACCCACTAACCCACTGACCCACTGACCTACATAGCATAACCCCCATCGCACCCCTTCCCCCCCTGTGTGTGTGTGTGTGTGTGTGTGTGTGTGTGTGTGTAGGAGCTGGACCCCGTGACCCTCCACAACCAGGCCCTGCTGAACATGGAGCGCCGTCCCTCGGAGGGCTTCGAGAAGCTGGCCTTCCTCCTGCAGCAGGACCCCTTCCCCCCGGTCACCTTCGGGAACCTGCTGCTGCTCTACTGCAAGTATGAGGTACTGCTCTCACCTGGTACACCACCTGGTACACCACCTGGTACACCACCTGGTACACTACCTGGTACACCACCTGGTACACCACCTGGTACACCACCTAGTACCCCACCTACAGTACACCACCTGGTACACCACCTGGTACACCACCTGGTAGACTCACCTGGTACACCACCTGGTACACCACCTGATACACCACCCGGTACACCACCTGGTATTCTCACCTGGTAGACTCACCTGGTACACCACCCGGTACACCAATCGGTACACCTCCTGATACACCACCTGGTAGACTGTCCCCTCACCTGGTCCTCTCTCTCTCCCCCCCCCCCCCCCCCCCCCCCTCACTTGGTTCTCCCTCTCCCCCCCCCCCCCTCACCTGGTCTCTCTCTCTCTCTCTCTCTCTCTCTCTCTCTCTCTCTCTCTCTCTCTCTCTCTCTCTCTGACTCTCTCTCTCCTCTCTCTCTCTCTCTCTCTCTCTCTCTGACTCTCTCTCTGACTCTCTCTCTCTCTCTCTCCCACCCACCTGGTATCCTCACCTGGTTCTCTCTCTCCCCTCTCCTCACTTGGTTCTCTCTCTCTCTCTCTCTCTCTCTCTCTCTCCTTCCCTCCCTCCCTCTCCCTCTCACCTGGCCTCACCTGGTATCCTCACCCGGTCCTCCCTCTCTCTCTCTCTCTCCCTCCCTCCCTCCCTCTCACCTGGTATCCTCACCTGGTTCTCTCTCTCCCCTCTCCTTACCCGGTCCTCTCTCTCTCTCTCTCTCTCTCTCTCTCTCGTTCCCTCCCTCCCTCTCCCTCTCACCTGGTATCCTCACCTGGTCCTCTCTCTCCCCTGTCCCAGTACTTTGACCTGGCTGCAGACGTCCTTGCGGAGAACGCCCACCTCACCTACCGCTTCCTGTCCCCGGTGAGTTCCTGTCTCCTGACGGTTGGTACCTCACCGTGGCTCAGAGTCCTGACTGCAGCCTCTCTGTCCTCAGTACCTGTACGAGTTCCTGGACGCCATGCTGACCTGCCAGACCGCCCCCGAG
Source organism: Gadus morhua (assembly GCF_902167405.1). Classification (NCBI taxonomy): domain Eukaryota; kingdom Metazoa; phylum Chordata; class Actinopteri; order Gadiformes; family Gadidae; genus Gadus; species Gadus morhua. The sequence continues at coordinate 618,945 of NC_044049.1, forward strand.
GAGGTAGGCCTTACAGCCCACTGAGCCCCACCCACCGCCTGGCGCTCTAGGGCGGCAGGCACCGGCTCTGGTCTGGTTCCGGTCTGATCTGGTTCTGGTTCCTATCTGATCTGGTTCTGGTTCTGGTTCCTGTCTGATCTGGTTCTGGTTCTGGTTCCTGTCTGATCTGGTTCTGGTTCTGGTTCCTGTCTGATCTGGTTCCGGTCTGATCAGGTTTTGGTTCTGGCTCCTTTCTGATCTGGTTCCGGTCTGATCCGGTTCTGGTTCAGGTTCATGTATGATCCGGTTCCGGTTCCGGTCTGATCCGGTTCTGGTTCCGGTCTGATCCGGTTCTGCTGTGTGTTTCTCTACAGGCCTTCAGGAAGTTTGACGACATGAACGGCAAACTGACGGAACAACTCCGCAAGCTGGCCAAACAGGTCATCCACCCCCACACACACAAATACACACACACACACACACACACTCACACACACACACACACACACACACACACACACACACACACACACACACACACACACACACACACACACACACACACACACACACACACACACAAAGGTCTTAAGGAGGCTCTGTGTGTCTAAGGTGCAGGACTTCAGGCTGGCCCGGGACGACCAGGGGCTGAAGAAGGGGGTGCAGGAGTACGACCAGCTGCTGGAGAGGTAGGACTCCTCTCTGATCTCCACCTGATCTCTGATTGGTGATGTTGAGGTCCATCTGACCTCTGATTGGTTGGTGCAGGTCCATCTGATCTCTGATTGGTTGGTGCAGGTCCGTCTGATCTCTGATTGGTTGGTGCAGGTCCGTCTGATCTCTGATTGGTTGGTGCAGGTCCGTCTGATCTCTGATTGGTTGGTGCAGGTCCGTCTGGTCTCTGATTGGTTCTGACAGGTCCGTCTGGTGTCTGATTGGTTCTGAAAGGTACATCCCGGTGCTGATGGCCCAGGCCAAGATCTACTGGAGCCGGGACAACTTCCAGATGGTGGAGAAGATCTTCCGCAAGTCGGTGGAGATCTGCAACGAGCACGACACCTGGAAGCTGAACGTGGCGCACGTCCTCTTCATGCAGGAGAACAAGTACAAGGAGGCCATCGGGTTCTACGAGCCCATCGTCAAGAAGCACTACGACAACGTGGGTCCACACCGGAGCCTGAACACACACCACACACAGCCAGTAGGGCCTGAAGCTCTGGTGTTATGATAGTATTTAATACTCTATTATATATTATAATACTCTGGTGTTATGGTACCATTTAATACTCTATTATATAATGGAGTACTCTTTGTGTGTTCTAGATCCTGAACGTCAGTGCGGTGGTTCTGGCCAACCTGTGTGTCTCCTACATCATGACCAGCCAGAACGAGGAGGTCAGCCCCCTCACCACCTCCACAACCCCCACCACCACCACCTCCACCACCCCCACCTCCACCACCTACCTCCACCACCACCACCACTATCACCACCACCACCACCAGCACCACCTCCACCACCACCACCACCTCCACCACCACCACCCCCACCTCCACCACCCCCACCACCACCACCACCACCACCACCCCCACCACCCCCACCTCCACCACCCCCACCACCACCTCCACCACCCCCACCACCACCCCCACCCCCACCCCACCACCACCCCCACCACCACCACCACCTCCACCACCCCCACCACCACCACCACCACCTCCACCACCACCACCACCACCACCACCTCCACCACCACCACCCCCACCACCACCACCTCCACCTCCACCACCCCCACCCCCACCACCTCCACCACCACCACCACCACCTCCACCACCACCACCACCACCACCACCTCACTACCTCACCGACCCCTATATATTTATCAATGGATTGAATTATTTCAGGGTTTATCTCCTAGACATATTTCTTCCTGTTTACATATGAGGGTTTGTGTTTCCTGCTTCCTGTCTGCAGGCGGAGGAGCTGATGAGGAAGATAGAGAAGGAGGAAGAGCAGATCTCCTACGACGCCCCGGACAAGAAGGTGTTCCACCTCTGCATCGTCAACCTGGTAATCGGGTGAGAGAGCCCAGAGAGACTCGAGACAATGACCAGCGGCTGTCCTGCAGTACAGACAGATACTGTGTAATAATGTGTATAGTGAGTACTGAGTATGTGTTTCTGCAGCACGCTGTACTGCGCTAAAGGGAACTACGACTTCGGCATATCTAGAGTCATCAAGAGTCTAGAGCCCTACAACAAGAAGGTATGAACATCACACGCCTCAAGACACACAAACATATAGCATATGGACACTGGTCCCCCCCCCCTTGGTGACCGTTACTGGGCTCCCCCAGACATGATGTAGGGCGGTGGGCTGTGTACTAATGTGTGTTTGTGTGTGTGTACTAATTTGTGTGTGTGTGTGTGTGTGTGTGTGTGTGTGTGTGTGTGTGTGTGTGTGTGTGTGTGTGTGTGTGTGTGTGTGTGTGTGTGTGTGTGTGTGTGTGTGTGTGTGTAGCTGGGGACAGACACCTGGTTCTACGCTAAGCGCTGCGTCCTCTCCCTGCTGGAGAACATGTCCAAACACATGATCCTGCTGAGGGACGCCGTGGTGCAGGACTGCCTGCTGTTCCTGGAGCGCTGCGAAGGTACCACACTCTACACACTGTGCACTACACACTGCACACACACACACACACACACACACACACACACACACACACACACACACACACACACACACACACACACACACACACACACACACACACACACACAAACACACACTGTACACACTATGCACTACACACTGTACACACACACACACACACACACACTGTACACACACACACACACACACACACACACACACACACATACACACACATACACACACACTGTACACACTTTACATTCCGCACTGTGTAATACACTGTACACACTGTGCACTTCACACTGTACACACTGTACACTACACACTACTGACACACACACACTGTGCACTACACACTGTGCCGACACACACACACACTGTACACTACAAATGATACAGTATACACACACTGCACTACACACACTATACACTACTCTATTCACTGTGTTGGACACACTGCACTACACTGTGTACTAAATACTACACACACTTTGCACTATAGATCTTTATATCTAAATTACTATATTGATGTCTTATGTCTATGTATATCTATAACCCCCTCCCCCCCCCCCCCAGTGTACGGCCGGGAGGAGCCGGCGGTGATCCAGGCCCCCCTGCAGGACGAGCGCTCCTCCTCCTCCTCCTCCTCCTCCCTGGGGAGGAACAGCGTCACCTACGAGGCGCGCCTCCTCAAGGCCCTCTTCTACCAGGTCATCGGCTGGAACGAGTGAGGTCACCGCCCTGCCGTGATGTCGTCGCCCTGCCGTGAGGTCATCACCCTGCCGTGATGTCATCAACCATAGCTGGACCGTGATGACTTCACCTCACCGAGACCGTGATGTCATCACAGGGACCAGGAACCCTGCTGGTTGTTCAGGGATGTGATGTCATCAGACTGCTGAACCCCACAGCCCTGTATATCTTTACATCTTTATATTTATATCTTTATATTTATATGTATAGACCAGTTCGTCCTGCTAGTGGTTCATTTAGGACAAGACCACGTCTCCATGGTAACATCATTTTTATTGAACAGCTGTGTAGATAATAAATCGTGGTCTGTGATACGTCCGTCCAGTCTGCTCCCGTTTCTCACATCCTGCCCTCTTCATCCTCTAGATAGATCCTCTGTAGACTAACGGTAAGGGGGGGGGCGGGGCATCAGGAGGGGGCGGGGCCACCAGGAGGGGGTCGGGGCCATCAGGAGGGGGCGGGCCATCAGGAGGGGGCGGGGCCATCAGGAGGTGGGCGGGGCTGGCTAATCAGGAGCTGGGCGGGCCATCAGGAGGGGGGGTCCATCAGGAGGTGGGCGGGGCTGGCTAATCAGGAGGTGGGCGGGCCATCAGGAGGGGGGTTCCATCAGGAGGTGGGCGGGGCCATCAGGAGGGGGCGGGTCCGTCAGGAGGGGGGCGGGGCCATTATGAGGAGGGCGGGGCCATTATGAGGAGGGCGGGGCCAGCGGTCTCTTGGTGATGTCCTGCTCCGTCAGCTGGTAGTTGAGGTAGCCGCCCAGCGCACTCACCGCCACCCCGGTCACATGACTGGAGCACCCGTCTGCAGGTCACATGACATATGGTCAGACACCCTGATCACATGGAGTAGGACGGGCCTCAAAGAGAGGCTGAGGGGAACACTCTGTTCTGATTGGTTTACACAAGAGGCTGAGGAGAACACTGTTCTGATTGGTTACAGTGGGTAGTACCAGTGCTTCCTAGCGCCCTCAACAACTCGTACATCTCCATTATGTCAATGTTCTCGATGCCCCTGATGAATCAGTGGTCCTATTGGTTCAGAGCCTCCGGGACCCACCTCTCAGCCTGAACTCTGTGATCCTATTGGTTCAGAGCCTCCGGGACCCACCTCTCAGCCTGAAGCCTGTGACCCTATTGGTTCAGAGCCTCCGGGACCCACCTCTCAGCCTGAACTCTGTGATCCTATTGGTTCAGAGCGTCACCTCTCAGTCTGAACTCTGTGGTCCTATTGGTTCAGAGCGTCACCTCTCAGCCTGAACTCTGTGATCCTATTGGTTCAGAGCCGCTGGGACCTACCTCTCAGCCTGAACTCTGTGATCCTATTGGCCTCACCTCTCAGGGTCTTCTCCCTCCGCTTCACCCTCCTGGGGGGCGGGGGCGGGGGGCGCAGCTGCTCCAGAAGCTCCTCCCCCATGATCTGGGACATCGCCCGCTCTGGAACACAGCACCACGTCAACTACACTTCCCATCACGCATCAGACAAGGGTTGGTTGGTTCAGGGTTAGTTTAGGTGTATGGTTAGTTCAGGGTTAGTTAAGGTGTTTGGTTAGTTCAGGGTTAGTTTAGGTGTATGGTTAGTTCAGGGTTAGTTTAGGTGTTTGGTTGGTTCAGAGTTAGTTAAGGTGTAGGTTAGTTCAGGGTTAGTTAAGGTGTCTTGTCGGTCAGCCGTCTCCTCACCATCCCTCCCGAAGCAACCGGACGTCGGGTCCTGCAGTCTGAGGATGTGCTGCAGCCAGTCCGGTTTGTAGAAGTCGGAGAAGCCGGCCAGACCACACAGCAGGACTGAGGAGGGAGAGGGAGGAGGAGAGGGGAGGAGGAGGAGGAGGGAGGAGAGGGGTAGAGGAGGAGGAAGGAGGGAGGAGAGAGGGGTGGAGGAGGGAGGAGAGGGGAGGAGGAGAAGGGAGGAGAGGGGGGTGGAGGGAGGAGAGAGGGAGGAGGAGGAGAGAGGAGGGAGGAGGAGGGAGGAGAGGGGAGGAGGAGGAGAGAGGAGGAGGGAGGAGAGAGGGGTGGAGGAGGGAGGAGAGGGGAGGAGGAGGGAGGAGAGGGGTGGAGGAGGAGAGAGGGGTGGAGGAGGGAGGAGAGGGGGGTGGAGGAGGGAGGAGAGAGGGAGGAGGAGGGAGGGGAGGAGGGAGGAGAGGGGGGTGGAGGAGGGAGGAGGGGGGGAGAGGGGATGAGGAGGGAGAGAAAGGGAGGAGGAGGGAGGAGAGAGGGAGGAGGAGAGGGGGGAGGAGGAGAGAGAGGGCCGTCAGAGGGAGGCGTGGAGGCGTGGAGCCACTGAGTGGACGAGGAGGTACCGACTGTTCTCGATGAAGATGTCCTGGGTGTGAGCGTTGAGGCCGGTCTTCAGGGCCTCCTGGTTGCTGCTCATCATGTTGGAGCAGAAGATCTTCTGGTAGTCTGCCTCCGTCAGGTTGGCTCTGGACTCCCGGACGTCTCCCTTCAGCAGGCTGCTGCAGCCCTTCTGAGAGGGAGGAGAACCAGGAGGAGAACAATGTCATCTAGGACTTTATAGAGCATCGTTGTAGTATGTATTCAGTGTGTGTGTGTGTGTGTGTGTATTTGTGTGTATCAGTGTGTTAGTTACCATGGAAGCGATGAGGAAATAGAGCAGCTGGTGAGAGAGAGAGTAGAGCGGGCAGTCGAACATGGTCATGGTGTCTCTGCACGACTCGGTCACGATGCACGGGGTCCCCTTCTGCTTCCTGTCCAGGTGCAGCATGGGAAATACAAGTGGACCAATTAGCTTCCGCCTACCAAAGCTGTTTTACTGAGAAATATCCAGAAGCAAGATAAATATTTCTATGTAGTCATTTAGTGGGGAGTCCTGGGGGGACTACAGGGCAGGGTCTCTGGTCCTGGGGGGGCTACGGGGTAGGGTCTGGTCCTGGGGGGCTACAGGGTGGGTCTGGTCTGGTCCTGGGGGGCTACAGGGGCAGGTCTGGTCCTGGGGGGCTACAGGGTGGGTCTGGTCTGGTCCTGGGCGGGCTACAGGGGGGGTCTGGTCCTCTGAGCCGTACCAGGTGCCCAAGAGGAGCGTCATGCAGGAGTCGCTCAGCTGCTCATCGTAGCACTCGCTGGGCTGGCTGGACGCGTAGCGCAGGCTGGGGTCCGTGGAGCCCCAGGCCTGGGGGACCTTCCAGAACCGCCAGTCCAGTAGGGGCTCGAACTCTGGGGAGGGGGAGAGGGAGGGGGACAGACGGGGGGAGAGAGAGAGAGAGACAGGGGGACAGACGGGGAGAGAGAGAGAGAGAGAGACGGGGGGACAGACAGGGAGAGAGAGAGAGAGACGGGACAAAAAGGTGAGAGAGATGGAGAGTCTGTTCAGGTGAATAACACAAAGTTAAAAGCCTTGTTTAATACCCCTACCTCTGTAGTAGGGGTGTGTAGGCCTACCTCGGTAGTAGGGGGTGTGTAGGCCTACCTCTGTATTAGGGGTGTGTACTCCTACCACTGTAGTAGGAGGTGTGTACTCCTACCTCTGTAGTTGGGGTGTGTGTAGTCCTACCTCGGTAGTAGGGGTGTGTACTCCTACCTCTGTAGTAGGGGATGTGTAGGCCTACCTCTGTAGTAGGGGGTGTGTAGGCCTACCTCGGTAGTACTTGGGGTCGTGTCTCTGCAGGGCGAGCGTGGCCTTGGCCAGGCTCTGGTCCAGCCTCCGCAGCAGGGCCACGGTGGAGGTCCGCTGGGCCCAGCTCAGGGGGTCGGAGTGGGGCCACGTCCGCACGGCCTCCTTCAGCTCGGCTGGGGACCAGGGGGCACACAGGACTGCACTATAGTACATACTACTGCTGTACTACTGTACTACAGTGTACAGGACGACTGTACTACTGTACTATAATATATATACTACTGCTATACTACTGTAGTATACAGGACGACTGTACTACTGTACTATAGTATACAGTACTACCATACTACTGTACTATAGTAAACACCATACTACTGTACTATAGTATACACCATACTACTGTACTATAGTATACACCATACTACTGTACTATAGTATACAGGACGACTGTACTACTGTACTATAGTATACACCATACTATTGTACTATAGTATACAGGACGAGTACTACTGTACTATAGTATACACCATACTACTGTACTATAGTGTACAGGACGACTGTACTACTGTACTATAATATATATACTACTGCTATACTACTGTAGTATACAGGACGACTGTACTACTGTACTATAGTATACAGTACTACCATACTACTGTACTATAGTAAACACCATACTACTGTACTATAGTATACACCATACTACTGTACTATAGTATACAGGACGACTGTACTACTGTACTATAGTATACACCATACTATTGTACTATAGTATACAGGACGAGTACTACTGTACTATAGTATACACCATACTACTGTACTATAGTGTACAGGACGACTGTACTACTGTACTTTATATACTACTGCTATACTACTGTACTATAGTATACGGTATTACTACTAAACTGCTGTACTATAGTATATACTACTATACCTACTATATACTATAGTACAGTACTTTATACACAGCTCTATATCAAGTAGTATACTGAGGTGCAGTTCTTTATATACCTTACCTAACCTACTCACCCTGCAGTATGAGGTAACCTAACCCCACCAACTAACCCACTCACCCTGCAGTATGAGGTAACCTAACCCAACTAACAAACCTACTCACCCTGCAGTATGAGATACCCCACCACCCCGTCCAGGTTGATGTTCTCGTGCTCGCTCTCCAGGAAAGCTGCGGCTCGCGACAGGCTGTTAAGGATGTGGTCCGTGACGTCCTCCTGAGCGGCGCTGGCCGCCACAAGGACGACCAGCACGGCGACGAGCCCCGGCATGGCTCGGGGCTTCTCTCCAGGCATGTCTCGGAGCTTCTCTCCCTGCCCTATGTGCCCTGGCGGCGGCTCTATGTTGCGGGGTTCAGCGGTCGAGCTTTCGACTCCAGAAAGTCGAGATTCGGCCCATCCGGTGGGAGCAGTCACGTGGGCTCGATGCGGGCTTGGATGAATAACAATAACAAAACATTTTTTTTTCCTTTTGTGACATTAAACCTGGTGGGGGGAATAAATTATATTTTATGATTAAACTACTTGAAATCAAATAGGAAATAAGGTACAAAAAGAAAGGTGTGCATAATGTTGGACAGAGATGGCTCCGGTCCTGAAGTACAGACAGGGACCCGCCAACCACAGCACCAGTGGCCGGGGAGACTCTCTGGGGCTGTGGGGCGGGGAGCAGGCGGTTGGTTTTGGTTTTTCCCAGGCTCTTTAAACCCGTACTGTCCCTTTAATTGAGGACCGCCCACCTCACTCAGACACGTCACATGGATCAACAACAATGGCGGCACCGGTTCTCTCCACGTCACTAGTCGTAGTTTCCTCTCTAATTGCTGCGTGCTTATCAGTGTTTTACTTAACTTCTGGTTCTTCAACATGCCACCTCGTCCCCCTGAGCGCCCTGGCCGTGTGTGGGTTGGTGTTCTGCGGGTATCTACGGTGGAGGGGCGCCGGTCCGGCGGAGCACCGGGTGTGCGTGGTGGTGGTCGGGGACATCGGACGCAGTCCTCGGATGCAGTACCACGCGCTGTCTCTCAGCCGGCACGGGTACCAGGTGGACCTGGTCGGCTTTCTGGGTCAGTGACAACTGCAAGGGTCAGCTTAGCTCAGGGGGCAGAGCGGGTTGCCTTGAAACCGGAGGGTTGCTAGTTAGATCCCCGGCTCCTACTAGATGAGTGTCGAGGTGTCCTTGAGCAAGACACCTCACCCTGAATGCTCCTTACGAGCTGGCCGACGAGCTGTCGCCTTGAATGGTTGACACCGCCGTCGCTGTGAATCTGGGCATGACCGCTGTTAGTCGCTTTGGGTAAAGCGTCTTCTGAATGCACCAAATGTAAATGTCAAATGTTTTTCCATTCAAGGCACTAAACCACACAATGAGGTTCTGAACGAGGAGAAAATCACGATAACAGCGATGGCCGACGTGAAAGGCGTTCAGGGTGAGTGATGGGGACGTCTCTGGGCACTGATTACAGGACTGAAGGATGTCGTTATAAGCTAAACGTCATTTTGGATGTCTTCGTCTCAGTGGGTCCGCGCGTCGTCTCCTACGTCACCAAGGTCATCGCCCAGAGCGTCCAGATTCTGGTCACCTTGATGGAGACCAGAAGGCCCTCGCACATCCTACTGCAGGTCTCATATCTCCTCTCATATCTCCCCACATCCTACTGCAGGTCTCATATCTCCTCTCATATCTCCTCGCACGTCCTACTGCAGGTCTCATCTCCTCTCATATCTCCTCTCACATCCTACTGCAGGTCTCATCTCCTCTCATATCTCCTCTCACATCCTACTGCAGGTCTCACCTCCTCTCATATCTCCTCTCACATCCTACTGCAGCTCTCATACCTCCTCTCATACCTCCTCTCACATCCTACTTTAGGTCTCATATCTCTTCTCACATCCTACTGCAGGTCTCATATCTCCTCTCACATCCCAATGCAGGTCTCATATCTCCTCTCACATCCTACTGCAGCTCTCATATCTCCTCTCAAATCATACTGCAGCTCTCATATCTCCCCTCCTATCTCCTCCAGAACCCCCCAGGCCTCCCCAGCATGGCGGTGTGCTGGCTGCTGTGTCTCCTGAGGGGCTCCCGGCTGGTGGTCGACTGGCACAACTACGGCTTCACCATCCTGGCCCTCGCACACCCACACACACACCCCCTGGTCCGGCTGGCACAGTGGTACGCTCCATGACTCCAATGCTACCATAGTCCTACCGTAGTCCTACCATAGTACTACCAGGGTACTACCATAGGACTGACGCCACCACGGCCAGGTGTGTTTCTGATTGGATGTGTGCGTTGTCATGGTGATGTGCCCCTCAGGTACGAGCGTGCGGTCGGGCCGCTGGCCGCCCACCACCTGTGTGTCAGCGAGGCCATGAAGGAGGACCTGCGGGAGAACTGGGGCATCAGGTAGGGTCAAAGGTCACCCCACGCCGCCTGTTGGCAGTGCTCACACGGACAGTAATGTACAACGTCAACGAGCAACAGGACAGGTAGCTGACCCCTGACCCCCCCCCCCCCCAGGGCCACCACGCTGTACGACCGGCCGCCCGCCATCTTCAAGGAGACGCCTCTGGAGCTCCGGCACCAGCTGTTCCTCCGCCTGGCCCAGACCCTCCCCCCCTTCAGGACCAGGTGAGAGCCAGACCCCCCCCCTTCAGGACCATTGCCGTGTTCCAATATCCATACTATCCGTACTTACTAGCCTAAGTTTGAGTACGTAGGGCGTTCCGATTCAGATTGGGCGAAAATAAGTCTATTGAAAGGACCCGGATGGTGTACTCAACGGCACTTTTCGTACTCACTTTTCGTACTCAACGGCAGCCATCTTAGCTACGTAGCGGAAGAGGGCGGAGCCAGGCTGAGCCAACGTCGGCGCATTTTCCACATAGCCTGCATTAATATTCATTTTGTAGTTTTTATAGTTTTCATAGCTTTTTATAGCTGCTAGGCTTAAAGAGTTCACCGTTCAAAGCGGGATGTTTATTGCGGGGGAGGAGCTGCGGCGGCAGTCGTGATCGTAATTTCCGGTTAGTGCACCACGGAGTATTCGATTTGGAACAACACTGACATCGGAAAATTAGCTTACTTAGTGAGTGCGGATAGTGTACTTCGTTTAAGTGTACTCATGGAAGTATGGATATCGGAACACGCCACAGGTGAGAGCCAGACCTAGTCAATGTATAGAATCGCTGGGGGGGTCGGACTCTGAGGTGAGTTCCTATTGGTCGGTCAGACTGAGGTGGGTTCCTATTGGTCGGTCAGACTGAGGTGGGTTCCTATTGGTCGGTCAGACTGAGAGGTGGGTTCCTATTGGTCGGTCAGACTGAGGTGGGTTCCTATTGTTCGGTCAGACTGAGAGGTGGGTTCCTATTGGTCGGTCAGACTGAGAGGTGGGTTCCTATTGGTCGGTCAGACTGAGGTGGGTTCCTATTGGTTGGTCAGACTGTGAGGTGGGTTCCTATTGGTTCCAGGGGCGAGGAGGCAGGCGGGGCCGGGGAGCGGACGGCCTTCACCCTCAGGGACCCGGTGGACCAGAGCGTGACCTGGAGGCCCCACAGACCCGCCCTGCTCATCAGCAGCACCAGCTGGACCGGTCAGCAGAGCACCACAGACTGCTGTCTGTCTGTCTGTGGCTCTATCTTCCTCCCTGTCTGTCTGTCTAACCTCTACCTCCTCTCTCCACAGAGGATGAGGACTTCTCGGTTCTTCTGAAAGCTCTGGAAGGTAGACACACACACACACACACACACACACACACACACACACACACACACACACACACTGTGTGTGTGTGACCGGTTGTTTACTGTCTCCAGAGTACGAGCGTTGCGTCAGAGAGGGGCGTGGCCTGCCAGCCCTGGTGTGTGTCATCACAGGTGAGGTCATCCCAGCTCCATCATGTGCCCGTCAATCATAGTGGTCATGTGGAATCCTGACTCACAAGGCTGCTGCCCTAAAACTTGTGTGTGTGTGTATGTGCAGGTAAAGGACCTCAGAAGGAGTATTACAGGAAGTTGATCGACGGCCTCCATCTGGAACACGTGCAGATCTGTACACCGTGGCTGGAGGCTGAGGACTACCCCACGTTGCTAGGTAACACTATAGAGGCTGAGGACTACCCCACGTTGCTAGGTAACGCTGTAGAGGCTGAGGGCTAGCCCACGTTGCTAGGTAACACTATAGAGGCTGAGGACTACCCCGCGTTGCTAGGTAACGCTGTAGAGGCTGAGGACTACACCACGTTGCTAGGTAACGCTAGAGGCTGTGGTCTACCCCGCGTTGCTAGGTAACGCTGTAGAGGCTGAGGACCGCCCCACGTTGCTAGGTAACGCTATAGAGGCGGGTGTCCTCAGGTTCCATAGTGAGGTTCTGCTCTACGTTCCCGGTGGTTCTTTAGTGAGCTTCTATGTGGTAGGTGTTCTATGTCCTCCAGGTCTATGTTAAAGGTTCTCTGGTGCCTCCAGGTTCTGCAGACCTGGGCGTGTGTCTCCATCGCTCCTCCAGCGGCCTGGACCTCCCCATGAAGGTGGTGGACATGTTCGGATGTTGCCTGCCAGTCTGCGCCATCCACTACAACTGGTAACACTGGTCATATACTGGTTATACTGGTCATATACTGGTTACACTAGTTATTTACTGGCAAACACTAGTTAGATCCTGGTTAAATGGGTAAACACAGGTTTTATACTGGATAAACTGGTTTAACCGATGGTGACTGTGGGAATACTAACAGTGTGACTGTGTGTGTAGTTTGTCAGAGCTGGTGAAACACGAGGAGAACGGTCTGGTCTTCAGGGACTCCCAGGAGCTAGCGTCTCAGCTACAGGTCAGACCATGCTAATGTTGCTGCACGATGCTACAAATCAAACCTTCTGCACAGACACACTTCTGTCGCTACATGCTAGCAGTGTGACCGTCTGCATGCAGTCAGGCTAACGGTGCTACATGCTAATATGAGTCTGATCTGCGCGGGGCTCCAGGCCCTGCTGTCAGGGTTCCCGCGGGCCGGGGGCCGACTGGAGGACTTCAGGAGGAGCCTCCAGACCAACAGGGGGAAGCGATGGGATGACAACTGGACCCAGACCGTCCTGCCGCTCATCACCATGACGACACCGTCACCATGACTACCACCGTGATGGGAGTTAAAGACAATTGGATCGACACCAGAGATGCTGTTAGGTTAGCGTAGCAATGCTAGCTAAGGAAGGACTCTGCAAAAAGGTGGAGATCTGAGGGTCCTAACGGTTCTGTTAGCACGAGTTCAACATGATGCTACGTTAGCATGCTAATAACATGCTGCTGCCTTAGCATGATGCTAGCGATATAATTATGTTTAGTCAAGGGTCAGATATTTGTACACCTGTAGATAATATTTTTATACCGGCACATGGAAATGAGCTTTGACACGTGTGTTGTGAGTAAATAAAGCTTTATTGTGTGTGTAACGTCAGCTGCATCATCTCGATGGTGGACGCTCTGTGGTAGGACAACACCTGCCTTCCCGCTCCACGGATGACCTCATAACCGACCCCCGCAGCCTCTGAACCAACCAACAAACAAACAAACAAACAACATGGCTGCTTAGGGCCAGCAGGAGGCGACAATCCGGACAACGTCCCGCCTCAAGCGCTAGGATTGCATAGGCAGCCTGTCAGTCAAACTCGCACGCGGACCCCTAACCCTTACCCTAACCGTAACCCTATCAGAGAAATGCGTTTGACTAACGTTAGTTTAAAATACATGACAAGTTAAGTTATCTTCCCTGCGGTCACGTGACGGATTTCAGCCTTTTTGGATTGGATCTGGGATTTAAACCAACGTGATTGGATCATTTGCGGCTATCCCTTAATTAATATTCATGATTTTCCCGGATTCCGCCTACGAAAAACACATTTAGCAGCAGGAGGGCTGTGGACCAATAAGGACGGGTGGAAGGCGTTACCCAGCTGCCTCTTGAAGCTGTTGTATGTGTCTGGGTTTCGGATCGGTGAGCAGATGAAGACCTGAGGAGCTTCAGGGGAGGAACAGCTGAGGACCAGGGAGAGCAGCCTCACCAGACCGGGGAGGAGGTCCGGGTCGTAGACCACGTCTGAAACACACAGCACAGTGGAGAAGACCACAGCTGAAACACACAGCACAGTGGAGAAGACCACAGCTGAAACACACAGCACAGTGGAGAAGACCACAGCTGAAACACACAGCACAGTGGAGAAGACCACAGCTGAAACACACAGCACAGTGGAGAAGACCACAGCTGAAACACACAGCACAGTGGAGAAGACCACAGCTGAAATACACAGCACAGTGGAGTAGACCACAGCTGAAACACACAGCACAGTGGAGAAGACCACAGCTGAAACACACAGCACAGTGGAGAAGACCACAGCTGAAACACACAGCACAGTGGAGAAGACCACAGCTGAAACACACAGCACAGTGGAGAAGACCACAGCTGAAACACACAACACAGAGTAGACCAGGTCTGAAACACACAACACAGTGGAGTAGACCACAGCTGAAACACACAAGAGTAGTAGACCACGTCTGAAACAACACAGGGAGAGCAGTAGGAGAGACACCATAGATCAGGTACTTGGTGTAGACGTGATGTCACAGGACAGGAACAATGTCAATAAAAAATGTCCTTTCACCAAAGAAATTGTGACCTCCAACAGTCCTGTGGGCTTCGTTCAGTCACCATGACTGAGGACCGGATTCAGGAGTAGAACGTACCTGAAGCGATGACGGTGTCGGCTCCGATCTCTCGGAGTCGCTCCTCGCTGACCGACTCCCAGTCCAGCTCCTCCACCCTGACCACGCCTCCACCGTGGGCGCCACCAGCAGGCCCCTCCCCCAGGCCGTTGAGCTCCAGGTTGGCCCGGAGTCTCCGCAGGACGCTGGGGTGGAAGTCACTGAACACGTAGCGGGAGGGGCTGCAGCCGCGGCACACCACCAACCCCGTCAGCCCCACCCCGCAGCCCAGCTCCAGCACCACCCTAAAGAGAGACGCACCGTCAGCCCAGCTCCAGCACCACCCTAGAGAGAGACACCGTCAGCCCAGCTCCAGCACCACCCTAAAGAGAGACGCACCGTCAGCCCAGCTCCACCCTAAAGAGACACACCGTCAGCCCAGCACCACCCTAGAGACACACCGTCAGCCCAGCTCCAGCACCACCCTAAAGAGAGACACACCGTCAGCCCAGCTCCAGCACCACCCTAAAGAGAGACACACCGTCAGCCCAGCTCCAGCACCACCCTAAAGAGAGACGCACCGTCAGCCCAGCTCCAGCACCACCCTAGAGAGAGACACCGTCAGCCCAGCTCCAGCACCACCCTAGAGAGAGACACACCGTCAGCCCAGCTCCAGCACCACCCTAGAGAGAGACACCGTCAGCCCAGCTCCAGCACCACCCTAGAGAGAGACACACCGTCAGCCCAGCTCCAGCACCACCCTAGAGAGAGACACACCGTCAGCCCAGCACCACCCTAAAGAGACACACCGTCAGCCCAGCACCACCCTAGAGACACACCGTCAGCCCAGCTCCAGCACCACCCTAAAGAGAGACGCACCGTCAGCCCAGCTCCAGCACCACCCTAGAGAGAGACACCGTCAGCCCAGCTCCAGCACCACCCTAGAGAGAGACACCGTCAGCCCAGCTCCAGCACCACCCTAAAGAGAGACGCACCGTCAGCCCAGCTCCACCCTAGAGACACACCGTCAGCCCAGCTCCAGCACCACCCTAAAGAGAGACGCACCGTCAGCCCAGCTCCAGCACCACCCTAGAGAGAGACACCGTCAGCCCAGCTCCAGCACCACCCTAAAGAGAGACGCACCGTCAGCCCAGCTCCAGCACCACCCTAGAGAGAGACACCGTCAGCCCAGCTCCAGCACCACCCTAGAGAGAGACGCACCGTCAGCCCAGCTCCAGCACCACCCTAAAGAGACACACCGTCAGCCCAGCTCCAGCACCACCCTAAAGAGAGACGCACCGTCAGCCCAGCTCCAGCACCACCCTAGAGAGAGACACACCGTCAGCCCAGCACCATCCTAAAGAGAGACACACCGTCAGCCCAGCACCACCCTAAAGAGAGACACACCGTCAGCCCAGCACCACCCTAAAGAGACACACCGTCAGCCCAGCTCCAGCACCACCCTAAAGAGACACACCGTCAGCCCAGCTCCAGCACCACCCTAGAGAGAGACACCGTCAGCCCAGCTCCAGCACCACCCTAAAGAGAGACACACCGTTTGTCACATGGTACCTACCTGTATGAAGGTCTGGTACCTGTATAACGGTGTGTGAGCGTACCTGTGTAAAGGTGTGTGAGCGTACCTGTGTAAAGGTGTGTGAGCGTACCTGTGTAAAGGTGTGTGAGCGTACCTGTGTAAAGGTGTGTGAGCGTACCTGTGTAAAGGTGTGTGAGCGTACCTGTGTAAAGGTGTGTGAGCGTACCTGCCGCTGAAGGCCTCCAGGTGCTCCCCGGCCCACTCGGCCAGGTGCAGCCCGGCCTCCCAGGTGACCAGGCCCGTGGTTCCCTGGGAGACCAGCGCCACGCTCTCCGTCAGAGTCACCGCCCCCCCGCCAGGCTGCAACACAACGCAT
Organism: Gadus morhua; assembly: GCF_902167405.1. Classification (NCBI taxonomy): domain Eukaryota; kingdom Metazoa; phylum Chordata; class Actinopteri; order Gadiformes; family Gadidae; genus Gadus; species Gadus morhua. Next base: position 635,511 of record NC_044049.1, read on the forward strand.
CCTCACACCCTGGTCCCCGTGGTGGTACTGCAGTCCTACCAGAGGGGGGTACTGGTAGGAGCATTATGATAGTACTGCAGTCCTACCAGAGGGGGGTACTGGTAGGAGCATTATGATAGTACTGCAGTCCTACCAGAGGGGGGTACTGGTAGGAGCATTATGATAGTACTGCAGTCCTACCAGAGGGGGGTACTGGTAGGAGTATTATGATAGTACTGCAGTCCTACCAGAGGGGGGTACTGGTAGGAGCATTATGATAGTACTGCAGTCCTACCAGAGGGGGGTACTGGTAGGAGCATTATGATAGTACTGCAGTCCTACCAGAGGGGGGGGTACTGGTATGAGTATTATGATAGTACTGCAGTCCTACCAGAGGGGGGTACTGGTAGGAGTATTATGATAGTACTGCAGTAGTCCTACCAGAGGGTAGTACTGGTAGTAGTATTATGATAGTACTGCAGTAGTCCTACCAGTGGGTAGTATTATGATAGTACTGCAGTAGTCCTACCAGAGGGTAGAACTGGTAGTATTATGATAGTACTGTAGTACTTGTTTTCATACCAGTAGGTAGGTCTTGTAGTAGTATTATGATAGTACTGTAGTATTAGTATTCATACCAGTAGGTAGGTCTTATAGTAGTATTATGATCATACTGCAGAAGTCCTACCATGAGGTAGGTATTGTAGTAGTATTATTATAGTACTGTACTAGTACTCATACCAGTAGGTAGGTCTTGTAGCAGTCTTCACTCTTCTGATCGCTGAGGACCCCGGCCAGACCCTCATACAGCTCATCTAGCGGTTCCAGACACATTTGTTCCAGCTGTACAAACACACACGCACGCACGCACGCACGCACACACACACACACACACACACACACACACACACACACACACACACACACACACACACACACACACACACACACACACACACACACACACACACACGGTATTTTAGATAACCAACTGCCATCAGATAGTGTGTCTCTGTAAACTGAGATACAGAGGTGCGGTTATCTCCGTTACAACGTGTGAGCTCTGGATCCTAATGTTCAGAAAAAACCAAACTTCAGACCCACCATCGTGATGAGCTCCGTGAGGAAAGATCTCCGGTACTTGGCGGACGGCGGGTGTTTCTGAGCCAGAGGACTCAGACTGGTCTTCAGGAGGAAGACTTCACGTTACTGTACGTTATCACAACATTACTATTCCATCACTAACTGTATGATATTATCTTGAGTAAAGTTAGCCAGTAGAAGGAAGTTTTGTTACCTTTTTCAAAATCGCTGCTATCAGTTCAGGGGACTTGTCTTTTTCCAGCTCTCCTCGAAGCCTCTGTGAGATGGAAAATAGATTTAAAACAATCCGATGTAAAGTACCGTAGAAGAGTTGTGTGATGTGTGATCACCGACCTTACCTCCCAGTGAAGAGGAGACAAACGAGTCATTGCAAAAAACGAGGCTTGAAATGTACTCAGTAAAGCCGCCCTGTCCTCCATGGAGACTGTAGTGGGTCGTGCTGAACCTTAATGAAGCTTAATGAATGAATGATAAAGTAACGATCAACACCAGAGACACATGCGACCGGATAGCCGCTACTGAGCGAGCGCTGGGAAGTGGGAACTGTAGTTCTGTACTCTGAGCGCTTTCATTAATTGTAGTTGTTTAACTCGCCAGTATTTTCTCGTTCACCATTTTATCAGTATGAATAATAAAAGTACATCCCTTCTCAGTGAGCCTTCACTCTGACTCCATAATAACTGACTCCCTCTCTCCCGTAGGCCCTCCTAACCAAACCCCCAGGAGCGGACGGACATTCGGACGTTTTGACTGTAAGTTGATCTAGCTTTGATCTGCATCTATATAATACATTCATTTGTTTATCGATACATCAGGATATATCTATCGGTGGATTCATAGACAAGATAAGTGTCTGTATTTGTACAGTATTAGGCCCTGTCAGGCGGAACCATGTTTTGTTTGTTTTGCTTCCCACCGGAGGGATTTTATAACGGACTATCAACAACCAAGATGGCGACCTCCGTCCCCTCTCTTTCAATTCGTTATATTTTATAACGTAGATTATTATTCGATATTATAATACAAAATATATGACTTTTGTCTAGTCGCTGCTCTCGCCCATGATCTAGCTGCCTCACATCGTAACCCGGGCATCGAGTCAGGTAACTATCTAATGACCCGGGTCTCGGGTCAGGATTAAAGGTTTATGATGTGAATGCATCGTCGGTCAGGGATCCAGATGTTGGACGCGTCAGTAGTTCATCATCGTACACACGTAGTGTGTGTGTGTGTTACTCTTAACGTAAGGTCGCCGTTTCAGCCCCCGTTCGGTTCACTGGTCGCTGTGACCCCGCCGCGGGCTATGTTACCATAGCGACAGCGCGGAGACTGTTCGATCGCTACCGGTGGAAATGAGGTCAGCGTCACTGCTGCTGTCTGCGTTGAGAATAACGGACTCTCTCCCGGTTGTGTTCCCAGCGGATCATCGTCTGAGCAGCGGCGTCCCGCGGTGGTCGTCATGGTGCTGAAGGTCTTCTTCCCGCAGTGCTGCAACCGCGCGGCCAGCGGGCTGCTGGTGGGCCGCTGGCTGCCCGGCCGCGACACGGCCGTGGTGCTGGCCGTCATCCACTACCCCTTCATCCCCAGCACCGTGAAACAGTACCTCCAGAAGGTACGTTAGGACCTCTTGGAACCTCCAACATGTCAGTTAGAACCTCTTAGAACCTCAGGTCAGTTGGAACCTGTTATTACCTCTGCTCAGTTAGGGTGAAAGGGGTGAATGTCCCGCAGAGATATTCAGTGTGTCGTGTGTGTGTGTGTGTGTGCCTGGCTGTGCTCGTGCGTGCAGGTCCAGGCCCAGAGCCAGGTGCCGGTGGAGGTGCTGGGCTCGTGGAGCATGCCCAGTGAGAAGCAGGAGGGTCTGGACTCCTTCCTGAGGGACCTCCGCACCATCTTCCCCCAGGGCCGCTGGCTGCAGGTCAGCCGGGAGGTGGGCAAGACCGGCTTCAGCTGCCAGCTGCTCCCGCTGGCCCTAGGTGAGGGGGGGGGGGGGGTGGGGGGGTTTGGGGCTAGCTGCCCCCATGGTGGGGGGATGGAGGGGGGATTAAACTATTTTGAAGTATAATCTGTCCTTTAGTGAGGCTTGTCCCAGAGTCTCGCCTCCTCATGTTTCTGGTGATTCCGTAGCTTTCGGAGGAAAGTTTTTGTTGGTTAGATGTGTGCTGCTGTGTTCCTCACTTGGAGCAGATGGAGGAGATGAACAGACACAGAAGGAGAAGAAGGTGGAGAAGGAGGAGGAGAAGAAGAAGAAGGAGAAGAAGAAGAAGAAGAAGAAGAAGAAGGAGGATCTGGCGGAGGGTGATGGTACAGAGAAAGAGGAGGAGGTGGGGGAGGAGACGAAGGTGGAGAAGAAGAAGAAGGAGGAGCAGGCGGAGGGTGATGGTTACAGAGAAGGAGGAGGAAGAGGAGGTGGAGGAGAAGGACAGAGTCATCTTCGTCCACTACGACCAGAGGAAGGTGATGGTGTCCCAGCTCCACCCTCTGGAGAGGCCCCAGCCCCGCCCGACTCGGAGGAAACCTCAGAACTCAGACAGGTGAGCAACACCTTGGTTTAAGAGGCTCTATACTGTCCTCTAAGTGTCCTCTAAGCTAAGTGATGTCCCTAAGTGTCCCGGTGTGCCCTCAAGTGCCTTTTAAGTGCCCTCTAAGTGTCTTCTAAGTGCCCCTCTAAGTATCCTCAGTGCCCTTTGGAGTGTCGTAAGTGTCCTCAGGGCCCTCTCTAGTGTCCTTTAAGTGTCCTTTAAGTGTCCTTTAAGTGCCCTTTAAGTGCCCTCTAAGTGTCCTCTTAGAGGACTCTTAGAGGACACTTAGAGGACACTTAGAGTCTAAGTGTCCTCTAAGTGCCCTCTAAGTGTCCTCAGTGCCCTCGAAGCTGTCCTTTAAGTGCCCTCGAAGTGCCCTTAAGTGCCCTCTAAGTGACCCAAGTGTCCCGGGGTGTGCTCCAGATGTTCTGGACGGTGGGCCGCAGCGAGCCGCTCTTCCTGAAGGATAAGTACGATGACGGGGCCGCTGAAGATGAGCCACTGGCAGTCGGAGGGCCGCGAGGCCAGCATCCATGGTGGAGCTGATGAAGCTGGCCTCCACCCCGCTCTGCCTGCTGCTGGCCTGGGTGGCTGGGCGCCTGGGGCTGGGTCACTGGCACACGGTACACAGTCTCACACACGCACACGCACACGCACACACATACATGTACACACACGCGCAAGCACCCCAGGACATGCATGCATATAAGTGACACTTTCAGGACAGACATACATAAAGCCGTTTCCGTGTCGACAAATGGTCGAGTCGACATATTTGCAAATAAAAAACTTTAATATCCTCCTCCTCCTCCTGCTCCTCCTCCTCCTGCTGCTCCTCCCCCTCCTCCAGCCCTCCTCCTCCGGCTGCTCCTCCTCTCCTCCTCCTCCTCCTCCTGCTCCTCTTCCTGCTCCTCTTCAGGCTCCTCCTCCTCCCTCCTCCTCCTGCTGCTCCTCCTCCTCAGGCTGCTGAACCTCCCTCCTCTGCGCTTCCTGTCAGTAAGCTGTCCCTCCTGCGTTCAGCTGAGCCACAGGACCGCCCACATGAAGACCGTGGGCCCTCCTTAGACAGAGCCACCAGCCACACAGACTTCATGAGGTAACACACACACACACACACACACACACACACACACACACACACACACACACACACACACACACACACACACACACACACACACACACACACACACACAACACACACACACACACTTCATGAGGTAACACGCACACCCACTCACACACTCCCAGGCCCAGCCATGCTGTCAGTGTTGTTAGCGCTGTGCTAAGCTACCGGCTGTGCCCCCTCAGGAAGGCCAACGTGCTGGTGTCCGTGCTGCTGGACGTCTTCCTTGGGCTGCTCTTCATCTCCTGGCTCTACCGGGAGCAGCGGCTGGCCCGCCTGGCCAGCGCCCTGATGCCCGCCGCAGACGTAAGCTCTCCCAGTGGGAGGGAACTGTGTGTGTGTGTGTGTAACTGTGTGTGTAACTGTGTTTTTTGTAACTGTTTGTGTGTGTGTGTGTGTGTGTGTGTGTGTGTGACTGTGTGTGTAGCGTGTCTCCAAGGAGCTGCAGGAGCTGCTCCAGTGGCTGATGGGAGCTCCGGCCGGACTGAAGATGAACCGAGCCCTGGACCAGGTGCTGGGGCGCTTCTTCCTCTACCACATCCACCTCTGGATCAGTGAGGACACACACACACACACACACACACACACACACACACACACACACACACACACACACACACACACACACACACACACACACACACACACACACACCACACACACACACACACACACACAACACACACACACACACACACACACACACACTCGTCCCCCTCACCAGCAGTGTGTGCCCAGGTTACCTGCGGCTGCTGGCTCCCTTCCTGGAGGTGATCCTGTGGTATGGAGGTCTGTCCGCGGCCCTAGGCCTGACCTTCGCCCTCTCTCTGCTGTCGGACATGCTGGCCCTCCTCACCTTCCACATCTACTGCTTCTACGTCTACGGAGCCAGGTACACCATCTCCACTCCTCCTCCTCCACCTCATCACCTCCTCCCTTCCTCCTCCTTCTCTCTCCCATTCCGTAATAATCTCTCTCTCTCTCTCTCTCTCTCTCTCTCTCTCTCTCTCCAGGCTCTACTGTATGAAGCTCTACGGTCTCTGTTCTCTCTGGAGACTCTTCAGAGGCAGGAAGTGGAACGTTCTGCGGCAGAGAGTCGACTCGTGCTGCTACGACCTGGACCAGGTAATTACCTCACCTGACTAGGTAACTACCTCACCTGACCAGGTAACTAACCCACCTGACCAGATAACTAACCCACCTGACCAGGTAACTACCTCACCTCCATGGATTTACTAGGACCAGGTAACAGATCCACCTGACCAGGTGTGTGTTTGTGTGTGTGTGTGTGGACTCACTGCGTCTGTCTTCCAGCTCTTCATCGGGACCCTCCTCTTCACCATCTTGTTGTTCCTGCTGCCCACCACAGCCCTCTACTACCTGGTCTTCACCATGGTAACCGCAGTGTATGTGTGTGGTTCATCCGGCCGTGCGGGGCTCTTCGGAGCAGACAGCGTGTGATGGTGACGGAGGTGCGTTTGTTTTGTGCCCCAGCTGCGTCTGATGGTGGTGGCCCTGCAGGGCATGCTGCACCTCAGCGTGGACCTCATCAACTCCTTCCCCGTGTTCGCCCTCGGCCTCCGCGTCTTCACACCGTACCGCCTGGCTGGTAAGTGCTGTTCAGTGTGTGTCTGTGTGTGTGTGTGTGTGTGTACGCATTTTGTGTGTGTATGTAATATGTGTTTGTGAGTGTAAATTGTGTTTGTTTGCAGAGGGGGTGAAGTTTCGAGTTCTGTCTGATGAGCCTGGGACAGCCTTACATCTGCTTATGGAGGTAACACACATTTTCACACACACATCAAGTACACACTCACACAAACACACGCTCTCACTCACTAACGCACGCTCTCACGCACGCACACTCCCTGTGTGCTGTCTTCTGTAGATGAACGCTCTGGGGTTCGGTTCGGTGGTCCAGACCTACCGGACCCCCACCTACAGCTGCTACCCGCCGGACTCCTGGGGCGCCCTGCTCAGGAAGCTCTTCGTGGGGGAGCTGGTGTTCCCCTGGAAACGCAAGACCACCAAGACAGACTGACCCCCCAAACACAAGAACACAAAGAGGGACTGAGCCCCAAAACACTAAAAGTGTGCGTGTTTGTGCGCTCGCGTGTGTTAGTGCACACAGTGGCCAGTTGATGAGGGAGAGAGTTTTCGAGGCTCTTGAGGAGTTGCCATGGGGACAGGTGTGGCTGTTGACCAGGTGGGAACATGATGCTGGTTCTATGTTGTTATGATGTCTCACCCTGGATTGTGCTGTAGTTCTAGTCTTAGTTGTAGATGTAGTAAAGTTGTTTTAACCCTGCACTAATGAACCATTGAGGGGAGGGGAGTCCGTTTATTTATCCTAGGACTTGATTGTTTTGTTGTTTTGTTTCAGGTGAATCTGTTTTGATTGTTTTTGTTTCTCATTGACTATTTTTGTTTGTGTTGATCTGTGGAAGTAACATTAGGTCCCGACCCATTTTGTCTGATTGGCTGGGGAACATTCCGTAACATTAGATATGTCTGAAGCCTGTTTAGCTGAGGACCATGTCTCTCTGTGATTGGTCGATGTAGAGCTGGAGGGGAACTGGTGCCAACGTTCTCTTTTAATACAATGTGTCTGATCATGTGTTTTTCTACTATTAAAAACTAATATTATTAACTAACAGCTCAACCCTGTGGTAGTGTGTGGAGAGAACCTCTACTCAAACCAGTCCTTACCACCCAATGAATGAGGGTGATGTGGTGCTACCAGAATAACGGGCACACACTTACATACAGCCGGCTACAAGCTAACACACAGTCATAATGCTGCCTCATATGTTAGATACAGCCGGCTACAAGCTAACACACAGTCAGAATGCTGCAACATGTGTTAGATACAGTCAGAAGGCTGTTGAATTCTAAATCGGATTTGTTGATTGTAAAGATCGCTGCTCTGGCAATACTTTGCCTACACTTTCACATTCATATAGTCATAATTGTATATTTATAGTTCTATAGTATTGTATGAAGTTTTTGGCTATAGTAATGTCATGGTTACGTTCAATCATTTGTATAGTTGTAATGTTAGTGGGCTGTTTACTTATGTTAATCAGTATTCTATATAAATATATAATAGACCTATCTCCATTGTATTTATTCACAATGCAATCACCTTTGTTACCATTACCATCTGGACACCCTGTGGACAGAACTGTTGACCGAGTTCCAGAACATCCTATCGCAGCAATGGGTGGGCGGGACCTTTGGAATAGATGGCCTATCATAAGACCAGGTGGGCTAGGATTCCCCTGGGGGCGGGGCCAGGAGCTCTGAGGAGGACCCGTCAGCAGCGGGTTGTTAGAGGAGTCCCCAGGATGGAGCAAGATGGACAGGTTTGGGTTTGAAGGATCGAGTCCTCTCATAAAGACCCGTGTGACTGACCGCGGAGAGCATTTCTTCCTCTATTCGGTGGACCTCCAGCCCGCGGATACCTGGTGGAGACCCTGGTGCCCCGGCTCTTTGTCGTTACCAGACCCGCTGGACCAGCAGCTAGCCTCCTAGTGCTAACTGTTAGCTCGCTAGGATCCGAATCACTCAGTGGCTCATCAGAATAAAACTGTTAAGATTAATATTCTATCGGGATATTAATTTAGAGCTGTCGGTTACCGCAGTACCTCCACTGGGTGTTATTTAGTGTAAACCCACACGTAGCCTCGGCTAGGCTAGGTGGTGCTCACCTGTGCTATGCTAGCTAGCTTGTTGTTCATCCAGCAGCCCAGAGCCGCTCTGCGTGTTGTTTTGATCATGAACGCCAGGCGCAGTGTCCCTGGTCGGGTCTACAGAGGCGGTGAGCTCGGTTTTAGTCCGGGTGTCGGTGGGACTACACACTGTAGTGCGCTCATAGGTTTGATAAGCCCCAGTTCGTAAACACAGTGACCCACACGGCTTCAGTCCGCCTCTCTCCACTGGACCGGGTCCGAACTCAGCGAGTGGAACTGGAACCTACACACGACAAGACCTACCCAGAGTCCGCCGAGTCGGGACATCCCGGGACAAAGGGCTCTTCAAACGGTTCCCGATCGGCCGGGGAGGCGATGGGCAGCCAGGGTAGCCCGGTGAAGAGCTACGACTACCTTCTGAAGTTCCTTCTGGTCGGTGACAGCGACGTGGGCAAGGGGGAGATCCTCGACAGCCTCCAGGACGGGTCCGCGGAGTCTCCCTACGCCTACAGCAGCGGTACACTCACACACAATTTTTTTGTTTCTCTACCTGGTTTCTTAAGGAAGACTAAATATTTTATATATTTTACACACACTCACACACACACACACACACACACACCCTCCAACATGACATGCTGATATCTGCTGCAGTGTGAGAAGAGTGAAGACCCCTCTGGTGTTTCTCTTTCTCTGTTGCAGGCATCGACTACAAGACCACCACCATCCTCCTGGATGGCAGAAGGGTCAAACTAGAACTCTGGTAAGATCTACAATCCTGAAGTTAATACCCCATAACAGGCTGGTTATTACGCTATAACAGGCTGGTTATTATCCTATAACAGTCTGGTTATTACGCTATAGCAGGCTGGTTATTACCCTATAACAGGCTGGTTATTACCCTTTAACAGGCTGGTTATCACGCAATAACAGGCTGGTTATCGCCCTATAACAGACTGGTTATGACCTATGACCCTGACCTCCCCAGGGTCAAACAGTGCGGTGAACCTCTCCTGTCATGTTCCTCCCCCCCAGCTCCTCGTCAACAGGGGTTATGGTTAGGGGTAAGGTTATGGTTAGGGTAAGGTTAGGGTTATGGTTAACAGACGGTCATGTTCCCCCCCCAGGGACACCTCGGGACAGGGACGATTCTGCACCATCTTCCGGTCGTACTCCCGCGGGGCTCAGGTGAGGTTCATGTATAAACATACACACAATTGTTGTACAACATACTAATACATTATGTTTCACTAATATATATGTATCACGAATATATTTCTAGCATAAAACTAATATATATACATTTATACAACGGGGGGCCTAAATCCAGCAATCTGATTGGTTCCTAACTGTTGTATAATAAGCGTATACATAACTGCTATGATGCCCGATCATTTTGTGAAAGTGAAGTGGAAACCGTTACAACCGTTCTCTCGGAGGGACGCTAAAGTGTGTTGCGTAGCGACCGTCGTGCATTTTGAAGGCAGCCAGGAGGGACTACTTTTTTGTAGTCTTTAATAAAACAGCTACTTTTACTTTCTTGGTTTCTTTTTAAATGTAGTGTGTCAATGACTTTCGTTTCGCCATAACAGTAACCGTTGTATAAAAGCAATAGATCACTTCAGTCAGTGGTATGTATGTGCTCATTATACCACTGTGAAGGGGGACGCCGGCCCTCCGCTGCGCGTCGGGGCCGGACAACGCCCCTTAACAGTGGTATAATGAGCACATACCACAGCCTGGCGTGATCTATTGCTTAAATATAACACTGATATAGTTATAACTATATATTCTTATTCATATGGACACTATATAAATATATCTATATAAAGGTATATATGTATGTGTGTGTGTGTGTGTGTGTGTGTGTATATTTAAGCAATAGATCACGCCAGGCTGTGGTATGTGCTCATTATACCACACCTTCACAGTGCTATAATGGGCACAGACCACTGACTGAAGTGATCTATTGCTTTTATACAACGGTTACTGTTATGGCGAAACGAAAGTCATAGACACACTACATTTAAAAAGAAACCAAGAAAGTCAAAGTAGCCGTTTTATTAAAGACTACAAAAAAGTAGTCCCTCCTGGCTGCCTTCAAACTGCACGACGGTCGCTATGCAACACACTTTAGCGTCCCTCCGAGAGAACGGTTGTAACGGTTTCCACTTCATGGCGCGGAGTGATACTTTCACAAAATGATTGGGCGTCATAGCAGTTATGTATACGCTCATTATACAACAGTTAGGAACCAATCAGATCGCTGGATTTAGGCCCCCCGTTGTATAAATATATGTATGTATGTATGTATGTATGTATGTGTGTGTGTGTATATATATATATATATATATGTATGTATGTATGTGTGTGTGTGTGTGTGTGTGTGTGTGTGTGTGTGTGTGTGTATGTGTATGTGTATATAATATATACCTATGCATGTACTATGTGTGTGTGTGTGTGTATATCTACGTGTGTATTTATGGTTGGCGTCTTTGTGTTTTCCTTGCAGGGGATCCTGCTGGTTTACGACATCACAAATCGATGGTCATTTGACGGAATTGACCGGTGGATCACAGAAATAGACGAGGTGAGGAGAAGGAGGTAGTGAGGAGGGTGAGGAAGAGGAGGTGGTGAGGAAGAGGAGGTGGTGAGGAGGGTGAGGAAGAGGAGGCGAGGAAGAGGTGGTGGTGAGGAGGGTGAGGAAGAGGTGGTGGTGAGGAGGGTGAGGAAGAGGAGGTGGTGAGGAGGGTGAGGAAGAGGAGGTGGTGAGGAGGGTGAGGAAGAGGAGGAGGAGCACCTAGCGTCTTTTCTCCCAGCATGCACCAGGTGTAACCTAGCGTATCTCCTCCCAGCATGCACCAGGTTTAACCTAGCGAATCTCCTCCCAGAATGCACCAGGTGTAACCTAGCGTCTTTCCTCCCAGCATGCACCAGGGGTCCCCCGGATCCTGGTGGGGAACCGGCTCCACCTGGCCTTCAAGCGGCAGGTGCCCACAGAGCAGGCCCGCGCCTACGCCGAGAAGAACGGTATGACCTTCTTCGAGGTCAGCCCTCTGTGCAACTTCAACGTCATCGAGTCGTTCACCGAGCTGTCCCGGATCGTCCTCATGAGGCACGGCATGGAGAAGTTCTGGAGGCCCAACCGAGGTGAGCCCACCTAGGACCTAGAACCTGGGACCTAGTTCTCTAGACCTAGGCCAAAAAAAAAAAAAGTTTGGTTCCTGTTGGTTGTCAGTTGAGGTCATGGGTAGGTAGGGAATTTATTTTATTTTTTTATTTTTTTTTTCCAGCGGCAGCGAATGATAGGTAGGTTGTTTTCATTTAAAAACGAGATAATTCGCTCATCCTTGTACAGAATGAAGAGGTGCTGTACCAAAACGTAATTATAGTTAGCATCAACATTTTTTTTTTTTTATAAAGCTCATAAAATAACTTGGGTCGCATATAAATTGACAGGGCCGGTCGGAAACCGGAACCAAACAAAAAATTTTTTTAGGCCCTAGTACCTGTACCTAGGACGTAGGCCTTTAGACCTAGACCACTAGACCTTGAGACCTAGACCTCAGGCCGGTCCTTTAGGTCTCCAGTGTTGACCGGTCTTAGGTCTCCAGTGTTAAGCCCGTCTTAGGTCTCCAGTGTTAAGGAGGTCTAAGGTCTCCAGTGTTGACCGGTCTTAGGTCTCCAGTGTTAAGCCCGTCTTTGGTCTCCAGTGTTAAGGAGGTCTAAGGTCTCCAGTGTTAAGCCGGTCTTAGGTCTCTAGTGTTAAGGAGGTCTAAGGTCTCCAGTGTTAAGCCGGTCTTTGGTCTCCTGTGTTAAGCCGGTCTTAGGTCTCCAGTGTTAAGCCGGTCTTAGGTCTCTAGTGTTAAGCCGGTCTTTGGTCTCCAGTGTTAAGCCGGTCTAAGGTCTCCAGTGTTAAGCCGGTCTTTGGTCTCCAGTGTTAGACCGGTCTTTGGTCTCCAGTGTTAAGCCGGTCTTGGGTCTCCAGTGTTGACCGGTCCGTTGTGTCCCAGTCTTCACTCTGCAGGACCTGTGCTGCCGGGCCATCGTCTCCTGCACTCCGGTCCACCTCATCGACAAGCTGCCGCTGCCGGTGGCCATCAAGTCCCACCTGAAGTCGTTCTCCATGGCCAACGGGATGAACGCCGTCATGATGCACGGACGCTCGTACTCGCTGGCCAGCGGCCCCGCCGGCTCCAAGGGCAACAGCCTGAAGAGGAACAAGGCCGTCCGGCCCCCCCAGAGCCCCCCCCAGAGCTGCACCCGCAGCAACTGCAAGATCTCCTAGTGGGGGGGGGAGGGGCCTGAGGAGAGGGGGAGGGGCCTGCGAAGAGGGGAGTGCACCAGTCAGAGCAGAGCCGCATGGGAGGGGGATCCAGAGAAGGATCTGGACCCCAGGCGGACTCTCTCCTGTGGGGTCCCGGGACGGGAGCTCCCCTGGACTGGATCCTGGAGCCAGGTTTTGAATGCTTTTTACGCCCCGTCCAGAGACGTGTTGAACACTAACACTGAACGCTGCCGCACCCTCACTTTGTTTATTTATTGATTGTACAGATTTGAGAACGGTTGTCATGATGAATGATTTTCCATAATAAAACAATGCTCTCCATGGACTGTTTTCATGTCTGCTGACTGTATGAATGTAGTTTAGAACGGAGTATGAGGCTCATACTGACCTGTCCAACGGGACCCTTGAGGCTACTCAGACCATCCCTGCTGTATCTATGGTTACCAGCAGGAGGCAGTGCCCCCCCCCCCCCCCCCCCACAGGTCAGTGCGAGCAGGGAGACGGGCCCCTTTCTCCCTCTTGTCAAGCTCATCATGAAGTACAGTAGATTTCGATATATAAGACCGCCCACTCGTACAAACCCCTTCTGGATGTGAAGTTACCCTGGATGGCACCGTCACCCACATCCTGCCCCCACCCGACGGACTCTCAGCCTAAACCTTCTGGGGTACACGTCCTACCTACCCTTGGTTACCCCTAGCTGGCCTACTGTGTGTGGAACAAAACTCAAGACTGGTGTTTCCTGGTCTTTATTGTGTAATTTCTCCCAGAGCCAGCGCTCTACAGCGTAGAACTCCGGGGTTCCAGAATGTTCCTTCAGCCAATGGGAAGAGTGTAAAGTGTTCCCTCGGCCAATGGGAAGCGTGTCCTAGAGGGTTCCTTCAGCCGGTGGGTGGGGCCATGTCAGCCGGGGGGCACGGGGGCTCTGGTCCCTGATTGGGCGATGAAGGAGTCGGGGAGGGTCCTGGCGTACTCCACCAGCTCGTAGGAGTCTCTGATGTCCGTCAGCCCCACCCAGAACACCGTCCACTCGCCGCTCACGAAACTCCCGTCACAGTGCTTAAAGTACCTGAGGAGTCAACACCGTCACAGTCAACATGTTTAAAGTACCTGAGGAGTCAACACCGTCACAGTCAACATGTTTAAAGTACCTGGGGAGTCAACACTGTTACAGTCAGCCCCGTTACAGTTAGCTCCGTTACGCAGCTTGCCCACTGCATCCGTCCGTCAACAGACGACGGAAGGCGTGTGACGGATAGGGGAGTGGTATTTACAGACGGAGCCACGATCTGATTGGCTGACGGATCTGTTGCAGCCTGAAAAGTTAGAAATTTCTCAACTTCTGAACGCAAGAGACTGAGCCGACGGAACGGACGGACCCACAATGCATTTCGGGATTGGCCCATGCAAAGTCATTGAGATCCGTCAACGGACGGATGCAGTGGGCAAAGGGTATTACAGTTAGCATGTTTAAAATACAGAAAGTACCTTCAGCCCCGATACAGTAACCTGTCTCTAGTCAGTCTGGGTGTGTGTCTGGCTGCCTGTCTGACTGCCTGTCTGGCTGCCTGTCGGTCTGTCTGTGTGTCTCACCAGGGGTTGATCCTGTTGCAGGCTCTGGACCTCCAGAAGAGCCGGCCCAGGTCCTGTCTGATGTAGTCCCACAGCAGGTGGCCCGTCCCCTGACCCTGCAGGCTGCTGCTCACCACAAACTTGTCCAGGTAGGGCGTGGCGCTGGCCACCTGCTCCTTGGTGACCACGGCAACCGCGCTGTAGCTGGACAGAGGACACACGCACCGTCAGGTGACGGAGGGGACCTGCAGGGTGAACCTCCTGAGGTTCTCGATTGGCAGAGAGCAGAGCTGTGTGTGTTTGTGTGTGTGTGTGTGTGTGTGTGTGTGTGTGTGTGTGTGTGTGTGTGTGTGTGTGTGTGTGTGTGTGCGCTGACCCCTCTGACAGGTAGATGGAGTGCAGCCGTGACTCCAGCTTCTCCAGGTAGCTCTCGCTCAGCGTCCGCTCGAACGACGAGTTGATGAGAGCCAGCAGGCGCGTGGTGTCCACCTGCTGCAGGGACGAGTACCTACACACAGACACACACATTACCACACACTGACACAGTCAATACTACACACAGACACACACTGACACACACATCACCTGCTGCAGGGACGAGTACCTACACACACACACACACACACACACACAAACATTACTACCCACAGACACACACTGACACACACATTACCACCTGCTGCAGGGACGAGTCCCTACACACACACATAACATAACATAAACCTTGCACACACAGACACACACATTACCCAAAACAGACTCACGTATTATTACACACAGACACACACTGACACACACATTACCACCTGCTTCAGGGACGAGTACCTACACATAGACACACACATAACATACACATTACACACACATACATACACATTACACACACATTACTACACACACATTAGACAGTAACATTATTTCCACTGAAAGATGTTCTGCATGAGAACGCTCCTCACCTGTGTATGGGGTCTGCGTTCTTAAAGAGGGTTCCAGAACCTAGTAGATAGACACACACACACACACACACACACACAC